>NC_059210.1:8077731-8137731 GCF_020615455.1 Coregonus clupeaformis
CTCATTTACATAAGTATTCACACCCTTGAGTCAATACTTTGTAGAAGCACCTTTGGCAGCGATTACAGCTGTGAGTCTATCTGGGTAAGTCTTTAAGAGCTTTCCACTCCTGGATTGTGCAACATTTGCCCATTATTATTTTCAAAATTCTTCACGCTCTGTTAAATTGGTTGTTGATCATTGCTAGACAACCATTTTCAGGTCTTGCCATAGATTTTCAAGTAGATTTAAGTCAAAACTGTAACTCGGCCACTCAGGAACATTCACTGTCTTTTTGGTAAGAAACTCCAGTGTAGATTTGGCCTTGTGTTTTAGGTTATTATCCTGCTGAAAGGTGAATTAATCTCCCAGTGTCTGGTGGAAATCAGACTGAACAAATATTTTGCCTGTGCTTAGCTCCATTCCATTTATTTTTTATCCTGAAAAACTCCCCAGTTCTTAACAATTAGAAGCATACCCATAACATGATGCAGCCACCACTATGCTTGGAAATATGGAGAGTGTTACTCAGTAATGTGTTACATTGGATTTGCCCCAAACATATCACTTTGTATTCAGGACAAAACGTTACTTTAGTGCCTTTTTGCAAACAGGACCCATGTTTTGGAATATTTTTTATTCTGTACAGGCTTCCTTCTTTTCACTGTGTCAATTGGGGTAGTATTGTGGAGTAACTACAATGTTGTGGATCCATCCTCAGTTTTCTACTATCACAGCCATTAAACTATGTAACTGTTTTAAAGTGACCATTGGCCTTATGGTGAAATCCCTGAGCAGTTTCCTTCCTCTCCGGCAATTGAGTTAGGAAGGACGCCTGTATCTTTGTAGTGACTGGGTGTATTGATACACCATCCAAAGTGTAATTAATAACTTCACCATGCTCAAAGGGATATTCAATGTCTGCTTTTAATTTTAAAAAATGTAATCTACCAATAGGTGCCCTTCTTTGCGAGGCAATGGAAAACCTCCCTGGTCTTTGTGGTTGAATCTGTGTTTGAAATTCACTGCTCGGCTGAGGGACCTTACAGATAATCGTATGTTTGGGGTACAAAGATGAGGTAGTCATTAGAAAATCATGTTAAACACTAGAGTGAGTCCATTCAACTTATTAAACCTGTTAAACACACTTTCACTCCTGAACTTATTTAAGCTTGCCATAAATTGCCATGTGGTCCTCTGTAGCTCAATTGGTAGAGCACGGCGCTTGTAACGCCAGGGTAGTGGGTTCGATCCCCGGGACCACCCATACGTAAAAATGTATGCACACATGACTGTAAGTCGCTTTGGATAAAAGCGTCTACTAAATGGCATATTATATTATTATAACAAAGGGGTTGAAAACGTATTGACTAAAGAGATTTGAGCTTTTCATTTTGAATTAATTCGTAAACATTTTGAAAAACACAATTCCACTTTGACGTTATGGGGTATTGTGTGTAGGCCAGTGACAGAAAATCTAAATTTAATCAATTTCAAATTCAGGGTGTAACACAACAAAATATGGAAAAAGTCAAGGAGTGTCAATGCTTTCTGAAGAAATGTTTGCTGTGTTGTAGGACTGAGGCCATAACATCCCTTTTTTCAACAAAACACTTTAAAATCCTTGATGATAAACTGATGCAAAATACCCCTGCCCATATTTGCTGTATTGTATTTGGGAAAGGAGAGAGAATCTTAATTTGAGCTACAGCAGGAAAATAATCCTGCAGCAACAGGAAATGTGAATTACTATGTGGATTATAATGAATGGACATTTTTTGTAGGGGTTGATAAAAAATGTTTGAAGGCAAATCAAGTCTGATATTTTAAAGTGGAAATTACAAACTTTAGAAGCCTTTTAAAATGTTGAATACACTTCTACTGCTGTGCAGAATAATTGTCATCAGAAAAAGATTGATCAAATTAAGATCCTACATATGTAGGGTAGCACCAGACCGGTCCCTGAACCCAGCTCTCTACAGGTTCAAGCAGGCTGATCGCAGAGGAGTCTAACTACAGTAGCCTATGTTGTTTCAATGTTATTCAATAAAATAATAATTGAGGGTGAACTACTATTTTCTTAACACCTATGCCTATGTATTGTCACACAGCACCTCACAGCGTCACACGGCACCTCACAGCATCACACAGCACCTCACAGCATCACACAGCACCTCACAGCATCACACCGCACCACACAGCACCTCACAGCACCTCACAGCATCACACTGCACCTCACAGCACCTCACAGCATCACACTGCACCTCAGAGCACCTCACATCATCACACTGCACCTCACAACACCTCACAGCATCACACCACACCTCACAGCACCTCACATCATCACACTGCACCTCACAACACCTCACATCATCACACCACACCTCACAACACCTCACAGCATCATACATCACCTCACAGCATCACACAGCATCACACAGCACCTCACAGCATCACACCGCACCTCACAGCACCTCACAGCACCTAACAGCATCACACCGCACCTCACAGCACCTCACAGCACCTAACAGCACCTCACAGTACCTCACAGCACAGCACGCAGCTCTTAAAGCTACCAAAGCTGTTCAGGTAATGGACGCCAAATAAATACCCACTTCATCAACACAGTAGAACACAGCCAAAGGAAGTTCAGAAACTAGCAAATACCCACCTATACTAACACAGTACACAATCACAGGTAACCAAGGGTAACAATCACAGGTAACCAAGGGTAACAAGTGTAGTCCAATTGGTGCTGGTCAACAGTATTGTTGTGATCACCTCTCTGACTCGTCCGTAAAAAACGACTTCCATAAAGGCCAGTTGGAGATCAGAAGAAGAGGTGAATTATGAAGAAAGAGGGCCAGGCCTCAGGTGGTTGCAATGACTCCTGTGCTCCCATTCTGACTACCTCCATCTTCCATCATCTCTAGGTCAGCAGAGGTCAGCTAACTGGTTTCCTGAGTATTTACAGTTTTTTACGATTGCTTACACACAAAAATTAAACTTTTCCCACAATTAGCAAAACCTTACACTCAAGGAGCAAAACACAAGGCTAGATTTGCACAACTGTGAGCACATTGTCAGCTTCACACTATTTGCAAAACATTACACACAGTGATTTGCAAAATACTAAACACACTTGTATACATCAGACACAGAAGTATATCATGATGTCACTTCCTTGCAATTCCAAAGCACTGACTGTCAAATTACCACACCTATGAGCCAATCTGTTAAACACAGCCATCAGGTGCACAAACACATGATTGCTAAATTGTAGACACACCAATCAGGTTTAAGCACAATAAAAATGCAGCAGGTAGGTTCACCTGCCTTCAACCAAAATGGAAGGAGTCAGAAGAAGAGTGAGGGTGAGAGGAGGAGTACACAGAGGAGGAGGAGGAGGAGAAGGAGAAGGAGAAGGAGGTAGAGGTAGAGGTAGAGGTAGAGGCAGAGGCAGAGGCCGAGGAAGAGGCCGAGGAAGACCTGAAGCAGGAGGAGAACATGCACAAAGAAGAAGAGGACCAAACTTATCAAATTACATTCGTGCAACACTAGTGGACCATGTTGTGAACCACAGATTGACGCTGAGGGAGGCTGGACTGAGAGTTCAGCCAAATCTTAGCAGATATACAGTGTCATCTGTCATAAGGACTTTTCGACAGGAAAACAGGTAAAAGAAGATCTGTCTACAGTTACAGTAATCAGCCGCTTATTGTATGCACCATATCAGCACTTGTGATACCCCTTCCTGTGACATTGTACAGTAAGTTCCATTTGGCAAATCTGACCATAACTCTATCCTCCTGATTCCTGCTTATAAGCAAAAACTAAAGCAGGAAGCACCAGTGACTCGGTTAATAAAAAAGTGGTCAGATGACGCAGATGCTAAGCTACAGGACTGTTTTGCTAGCACAGACTGGAACATGTTCCAGGATTCTTCAGACAGCATTGAGGAGTACACCACATCAGTCACTGGCTTCATCAATAAGTGCATCGATGATGTCGTCCCCACAGTGACCGTACGTACATACCCCAGCCAGAAGCCATGGATTACAGGAAACATCCGCACTGAGCTAAAGGGTAGAGCTGCCGCTTTCAAGGAACGGGACTCTAACCCGGACGCTTATAAGAAATCCCGCTATGACCTCCGACGAACCATCAAACAGGCAAAGAGTCAATACAGGTCTAAGATTGAATCGTACTACACTGGCTCTGACGCTCGTCGGATGTGGCAGGGCTTGAAAACTATTACAGACTACAAAGGGAAGCACAGCCGCGAGCTGCCCAGTGACACAAGCCTACCAGACGAGCTAAACCACTTCTATGCTCGCTCGAGGCAAGCAACACTGAAGCATGCATGAGAGCACCAGCTGTTCCGGATGACTATGTGATCACGCTCTCCGTAGCGGATGTGAGTAAGACTTTTAAGCAGGTCAACATTCACAAGGCCGCAGGGCCAGACGGATTACCAGGACGTGTACTCCGAGCATGTGCTGACCAACTGGCAAGTGTCTTCACTGACATTTTCAACATGTCCCTGACTGAATCTGTAATACCAACATGTTTCAAGCAGACCACCATAGTCCCCGTGCCCAAGGACTCTAAGATAACCTGCCTAAATGACTACCGACCCGTAGCACTGACGTCTGTAGCCATGAAGTGCTTTGAAAGGCTGGTCATGGCTCACATCAACAGCATTATCCCAGAAACCCTAGACCCACTCCAATTTGCATACCGCCCCAACAGATCCACAGATGATGCAATCTCTATTGCACTCCACACTGCCCTTTCCCACCTGGACAAGAGGAACACCTACGTGAGAATGTTATTCATTGACTACAGCTCAGCATTCAACACCATAGTGCCCTCTAAGCTCATCACTAAGCTAAGGATCCTGGGACTAAACACCTCCCTCTGCAACTGGATCCTGGACTTCCTGATGGGCCGCCCCCAGGTGGTAAGGGTAGGTAACAACACATCTGCCACACTGATCCTCAACACGGGGCCCCTCAGGGGGTGCGTGGTCAGTCCCCTCCTGTACTCTCTGTTCACCCATGACTGCATGGCCAGGCACGACTCCAACACCATCATTAAGTTTGCCGACGACACAACAGTGGTAGGCCTGATCACCGACAACGATGAGACAGCCTATAGGGAGGAGGTCAGAGATCTGGCCGTGTGGTGCCAGGACAACAACCTCTCCCTCAACGTGACCAAGACAAAGGAGATGATTGTGGACTACAGGAAAAAAAAGAGGACTGAGCACGCCCCCATTCTCATCGACGGGGCTGTAGTGGAACAGGTTGAGAGCTTCAAGTTCCTTGGTGTCCACATCACCAACGAACTATCATGGTCCAAACACACCAAGACAGTCGTGAAGAGGGCACGACAAAGCCTATTCCCCCTCAGGAGACTAAAAAGATTTGGCATGGGTCCTCAGATCCTCAAAAAATTCTACAGCTGCACCATCGAGAGCATCCTGACTGGTTGCATCACCGCCTGGTATGGCAACTGCTTGGCCTCCGACCGCAAGGCACTACAGAGGGTAGTGCGTACGGCCCAGTACATCACTGGGGCAAAGCTTCCTGCCATCCAGGACCTCTATACCAGGCGGTGTCAGAGGAAGGCCCTCAAAATTGTCAAAGACTCCAGCCACCCTAGTCATAGACTGTTCTCTCTGCTACCGCACGGCAAGCGGTACCGGAGTGCCAAGTCTAGGTCCAAAAGACTTCTCAACAGCTTCTACCCCCAAGCCATAAGTCTCCTGAACAGCTAATCATGGCTACCCGGACTATTTGCACTGCCCCCCCACCCCATCCTTTTTACGCTGCTGCTACTCTGTTAAGTATTTATGCATAGTCACTTTAACTCTACCCACATGTACATATTACCTCAACTACCTCAACTAGCCGGAGCCCCCGCACATTGACTCTGCAACGGTACCCCCCTGTATATATAGCCTCCCTACTGTCACTTTATTTTACTTCTGCTCTTTTTTTTCTCAACACTTTTTTTGTTGTTGTTTTATTTTTACTTTTTTTGTTTAAAATAAATGCACTGTTGGTTAAGGGCTGTAAGTAAGCATTTCACTGTAATGTCTGCACTTGTTGTATTCGGCGCATGTGACCAATAACATTTGATTTGATTTGATTTGAAGTTACATGTATTATTCTCTACATAGGATTGAGGGTCGGGAACGACAAGGAGGAAGGGGGCCCATATTCACCCAAGAACAAGAGAGAGAGATAATAAACATGGTTTTGGTCAATAATGCTATCAGGCTCAGAGAACTACAAGCCAACATTATCGGTGACCATGCCATTTTCAATAATGTCCATCAGGTCTCTCAGTCAACACTGGCACGCATCTTAAAAAGACATCAGGTTCAAAAGAAACAACTTTATCGAGTGCCTATTGAGTGGAATTCAGAGAGGGTCAAACGGCTGCGGCACGAGTATGTGGAGGTTTGTATTGTTCACTTTAGCACTGTGATGTTGCATACTACACACATGACTTTTTTACATTGACTGTATACTAGACCTATCCTGAACTACACAATCTTGTCTTTCACTGTATTTCAGAGTTTTGCAGATGGATGCTGAGGAAATCCTGCATGAATTCATATATATTGATGAGGCAGGGTTCAACCTCACAAAAGCAAGAAGGAGAGGCAGAAATATAATTGGCCACAGGGCTATAATCAATGTCCCAGGGCAACGTGGAGGTAACATCACCCTTTGCGCTGCCATTTCACAGCATGGGGTTCTCCTCCGTCATGCCAAAATGATTCGACATTCAAGACGGTTCTTCCCGCGTTGTCTTGCTAATGAGAATATTGCTTGTGATGTTGATGAAATTCTCTGGCCAGATCCAGCTAGGCGAAGAGATAATGTATAGTATGTTTACTGTAGTATTTTCTGTACAATATTGTCCATTTTTTTCAGATTATTTTTTATGTTTGTTGTTATTTACTGTAATTGTAACCTGTACTAGATACAGTATTTTACGTTTGTCTGTTGTTTGCTGAGCTAACAGTGTTATGCACACTACTGTAGTAGCATGAAAACTGGGACATGTTTTGTTGTGATTCTCCATGTTGACATGTTGACTGATTTGGGTATATGGAGAGAAATAAATGATATTTTCCTCAGTCTGCAGCATTGGTCTTGTGTAGTGTTTGTATAGTTGCACTTTCTCTGTGTACTTCATTTACAGTACTCTAATCACTGAGAATTAGACTTGCTGAAAGTGTTTTAGGATAGCAACAGCAGTGTGTAACTGGTTCAAAAAGATTGAAGTCATATGAAATGTGTGTTTCGTATGGTAACAAAATATTGTTTTTATGAAGTCGTGTATAGTTTTGACAAAAGTGTTCCATTTTGCAAATGATCTGAAGTGTTGTGCTACTTTGGTGTAGGCTTGTGCTAATTGTGTGTAGTGTTTTGACAAACCGGGCCCTGTTTTCAAAATTGTGCTTAAACAATTGAAAAAAACTGTAAATCCTCTGGCTGATGGGACAGGTATTACACTGGTAGATAGATCCTCTTTGTGTGTGTGTGTGTGTGTGTGTGTACATGTGCGTGTGTGCGTGGTGGGTTGTTCTCTCTCTGGTGCGTGTGTCATTGTGTCTCTAGTGGCATCCCAGAGGTCACGACCTTTACTGTGCTTCAACGCTCTGTTGAGCCCTACTGAGGCAGAATGACAGGAGAGAGGGGGATAAGGAGGGAGGGGTTGGGGGAGAGCGATGGATAGACAATTTAAACTGTTTTAATACCCAGGGAAAGGAGGGAGGGAGGGAGAGGGAGAGGGAAAAAGGGAAGGAGAGGGATAGGGGAATTAGGGGAGCGAGAGAGTGAAAGTGAGAGAGAAAATGGAAAATGTCAATAGATGCTTGTCATCTTGGATACTCTGGAATAGGATATTAAATGACAGTGTTGCATTTGACGTCACGGTTGAGAGCAGGGAGGTGGATGGATGCAGGTGAAAAGTTAAAAGCTTTTGAAAGCAATTATTGATAGAGGGAGATAGATGTGATATTGAACATACTGTTTACCTCTCCAAGTTTAACTCTCCAAGTGAAAGAGAAAGAGAGCAAGAGAGAGAATGAGAGAGACAGACAGAGAGAGAAAGAGACAGACTGAGAGAAAAAGAGAGAGACAGACAGACAGAGAGAAAGAGAGAGACAGACAGAGAGAGAAAGAGAGACACAGAGGGAGAAAGAGAAAGAGAGAGACAGAGGGTGAGAGAGAGGGAGAAAGAGAGAGAGGGAGAAAGAGAGAGACAGACAGAGAGAGAAAGAGAGGGACAGACAGAGAGAGAGAGAGACAGACAGAGGGAGAAAGAGAGAGACAGACAGAGAGAGAAAGAGAGACACAGAGGGAGAAAGAGAAAGAGAGAGACAGAGGGTGAGAGAGAGGGAGAAAGAGAGGAAAGAGAGAGAAAGAGAGAGACAGACAGAGAGAGAAAGAGAGAGACAGAGGGAGGGAGAGAGAGAGAGAGGGAGGGAGGGAGGGAGGGAGGGAGGGAGGGAGGGAGGGAGGGAGGGAGGGGGATGGGGGAAGGAGGGAGCGAGTGAAAGAGTGAAAATTGAACATTTCAATAAATGCTCGTCATCTTGGATACTCTGGAATAGGATATAAGATTACAATGTTGCATTTGGCGTCCAGGTTGAAAGCAGGGAGGTGGATGGATGCAGGTGAAAAGTTAAAAGCTTTTGAAAGCAATTATTGATAGAGGAAGATAGAGGTGATATTGAGAAAAAGAGAGAGACAGACAGACAGACAGAGGGAGAAAAAGAGAGACAAAAAGAGAAGGGATAGAGTGAGAGAGAGAGAGAGAGAGAGAGAGAGAGAGAGAGAGAGAGAGAGAGAGAGAGAGAGAGAGAGAGAGAGAGAGAGAGAGCTTGGCACATACCTATTATTCCCAGGTCCTCTTGCCCAACAGAAATCTTGCAAAAACTGTGTCTAATCAAAAATATGAATTTATAACAAATAAACTCTGAAAACGACGTCAAGAGTCAAGGCTTTATTTTGGAATATTCAAAGGCACCGCTCCAAAACGCTGCAGAGAGAACCTTTTCAGACCATTTGTTTTCATATTTAGATTATTTTATTTTACTCTGACGTTATCAAAGTAAGGTTTTTTTCTAAAGTTATTGATGAAATATCCAACCACAGGTTTACTGCAACACAACATTGCCAAAATTGGTTGTTTTTGTTAAAGGCAAAGTCTGGGATATACAGTTGAGGTCGGAAGTTTACATACACTTTGGTTAGAGTCATTAAAACTCGTTTTTCAACAAATCCACATATTTATTTTTAACAAACTATAGTTTTGGCATGTCGGTTAGGACATCTACTTTGTGCATGACACAAGTAATTTTTCCAACAATTGTTTACAGACAGATTATTTCACTTATAATTCACTGTATAACAATTCCATTGGGTCAGAAGGTTGACTGTGCCTTTAAACAGCTTGGAAAATTCCAGAAAATGATGTCATGGCTTTAGAAGCTTCTGATAGGCTAATTGACATAATTTGAGTCAATTGGAGGTGTACCTGTGGTTGTATTTCAAGGCCTACCTTCAAACTCAGTTCCTCTTTGCTTGAAATCATGGGAAAATCAAAAGAAACCAGCCAAGACCTCAGAAAAATGATTGTAGACCTCCACAAGTCTGGTTCATCCTTGGGAGCAATTTCCAAACGCCTGAAGGTTCATCTGTACAAACAATAGTACCCAAGAGATGAACGTACTTTGGTGCGAAAAGTGCAAATCAATCCCAGAACAACAGCAAAGGACCTTGTGAAGATACTGAATGAAACAGGTACAAAGGTATCTATATCCACAGTAAAACGAGTCCTATATCGACATAACCTGAAAGGCCGCTCAGCAAGGAAGAAGCCACTGCTCCAAAACCGCCATAAAAAAGACAGACTAGGGTTTGCAACTGCACATGGGGACAAAGATCCGACTTTTTGGAGAAATGTCCTCTGGTCTGATGAAACAAAAATATAACTGTTTGGCCATAATGACCATCGTTATGTTTGGAGGAAAAAGGGGAACATTGCAAGCCGAAGAACACCATCCCAACTGTGAAGCACGGGGTTGGCAGCATCATGCTGTGGGGGTGCTTTGCTGCAGGAGGGACTGGTGCACTTCACAAAATAGATGGCATCATGTGGAAGGAAAATTATGTGGAAATATTGAAGCAACATCTCAAGACATCAGTCAGGAAGTTAAAGCTTGGTTGCAAATGGGTCTTCCAAATGGACAATGACCCCAAGCATACTTCCAAAGTTGTGGCAAAATGGCTTAAGGACAACAAAGTCAAGGTATTGGAGTGGCCATCACAAAGCCCTGACCTCAATCCTATAGAACATGTGTGGGCAGAACTGAAAAAGCGTGTGCGAGCAAGGAGGCCTACAAACTGGACTCAGTTACACCAGCTCTGTCAGGAGGAATGGGCCAAAATTCACCCAAGTTATTGTGGGAAACTTGTGGAAGGCTACCCGAAACGTTTGACCCAAGTTAAACAATTTAAAGGCAATGCTAACAAATACTAATTGAGTGTATGTAAACTTCTGACCAACTGGGAATGTGATGAAAGAAATAAAAGCTTAAATAAATCATTCTCTCTACTATTATTCTGACATTTCACATTTTTAAAATAAAGTGGTGATCCTAACTGACCTAAGACATGTCAGGAATTGTGAAAAACTGAGTTTAAATGTATTTGGAAATGGTGTATGTAAACTTCTGACTTCAACTGGACAGTACCAGTCAGAAGTTTGGACACACCTACTCATTCAAAGGTTATTCTTTATTTGTACTATTTTTTACATTGTAGAATAATAGTGAAGACTTCAAAACTATGAAATAACACATATGGAATCATGTAGTAAACAAAGAAGTGTTAAACAAATTAAAAATATATTTTCAAATAGCCACCCTTTGCCTTGATGACAGCTTTGCACACTCTTGGCATTCTCTCATCCAGCTTCATGAGGTAGTCACCTGGAATGCATTTCAATTAACAGGTGTGCCTTCTTAAAAGTTAATGCGTTTGAGCCAATCAGTTGTGTTGTGACAAGGTAGGGGGGGGGTATACAGAAAATAGCCCTATTTGGTAAAAGACCAAGTCCATATTATGGAACAGCTCAAATAAGCAAAGAGAAACGACAGTCCATCATTACCCTAAGACATGAAGGTCAGTCAGTACGGAACATTTCAAGAAATTTGAAAGTTTCTTCAAGTGCAGTCACAAAAAGTCAAAGTCTCTCTCTCTTTTTCTCTCTCTCTCTCTCTCTCTCTCTCTCTCTCTCTCTCTCTCTCTCTCTCTCTCTCTCTCTCTCTCAATTCAATTCAATTTCAATTTAAGGGCTTTATTGGCATGAGAGACATATGTTTACTCTCTCTCTCTCTGTCTCTCTTTCTCGCTCTCTCTCATCAAATAAACACACTCCCCTCCTCTTTCTATCGCTCACTATTTTTCTACAACTAGTCTCTCGAATCTCTCTATTTCTCCACCCCCCCACTCTCTCTCCCCTCATCATACATCACTCAGAGCTAATGGAGGGAAAACAACGGCCTCATATCCCACTCCCCCTGGCAATATGAAACTGACTATGATTAAATGATGAACCGTACGGTAGCACTACGCCTGACCCTTTGTTTGCTGGGTTTATCATCACACAGTATAAAGAATGTGTGAAAAGAGGAGAGGATAGAAGGGGGAGGAAGAGGAGGAGGAAGTGGAAGAGAATAAAAGAGAAGTAAAAGAAAAGAGAGAGCAGGAAGAGGAGAGCAGGAAGAGGAAGAGGAGGGAGAGGAGAGGAGGAAGAGGAGAGGAGGAAGAAGAGAGCAGGAAGAGGAAGAGGAGGAAGAGGAAGAGGAGGGAGAGGAGAGTAGGAAGAGGAGAGGCGGAAGAAGAAGAGGAGGAAGAGGAGAGGAGGAAGAGGAGAGGAGGAAGAGGAGGGCAGGAAGAGGAGAGGAGGAAGAGGAGAGGAGGAAGAGAAGAGAAGGAAGAGGAGATGAGGAAGAGGAGAGGAGGAAGAGCAGAGGAGGAAGAGGAAGAGTAGGAAGAGGAGAGGAGGAAGGGGAGACAAAATAGAAGAGAAGAAGAGCAGAGGAGAGAACAGAACAGAACAAAATAGAAGTGAAGAAGGGAGGATAGGAAAAGAGAGAGAGAACTCTGTATGAACTCCTCCTCAGCCCTCCTCACTCCACTTCTGTGAATGAAAACAGCAGCATTAATGAGAGACTCCCAGGCCCCCAGACGTGTCTACCAGAAGTGTGTGTGTATGTGCGTTCTTGTGTCATGTACGGATGTACAGTGGGGGAAAAAAGTATTTAGTCAGCCACCAATTGTGCAAGTTCTCCCACTTAAAAAGAAGAGAGAGGCCTGTAATTTTCATCATAGGTACACGTCAACTATGACAGACAAAATGAGAAAACAAATTCCAGGAAATCACATTGTAGGATTTTTTATGAATTTATTTGCAAATTAGGGTGGAAAATAAGTATTTGGTCACCTACAAACAAGCAAGATTTCTGGCTCTCACAGACCTGTAACTTCTTCTTTAAGAGGCTCCTCTGTCCTCCACTCGTTACCTGTATTAATTGCACCTGTTTGAACTTGTTATCAGTATAAAAGACACCTGTCCACAACCTCAAACAGTCACACTCCAAACTCCACTATGGCCAAGACCAAAGAGCTGTCAAGGGACACCAGAAACAAAATTGTAGACCTGCACCAGGCTGGGAAGACTGAATCTGCAATAGGTAAGCAGCTTGGTTTGAAGAAATCAACTGTGGGAGCAATTATTAGGAAATGGAAGACATACAAGACAACTGATAATCTCCCTCGATCTGGGGCTCCACGCAAGATCTCACCCCGTGGGGTCAAAGTGATCACAAGAACGGTGAGCAGAAATCCCAAAACCACACGGGGGACCTAGTGAATGACCTGCAGAGAGCTGGGACCAAAGTAACAAAGCCTACCATCAGTAACACACTACGCCGCCAGGGACTCAAATCCTGCAGTGCCAGACGTGTCCCCCTGCTTAAGCCAGTACATGTCCAGGCCAGTCTGAAGTTTGCTAGAGTGCATTTGGATGATCCAGAAGAGGATTGGGAGAATGTCATATGGTCAGATGAAACCAAAATAGAACTTTTTGGTAAAAACTCAACTCGTCGTGTTTGGAGGACAAAGAATGCTGAGTTGCATCCAAAGAACACCATACCTACTGTGAAGCATGTGGGTGGAAACATCATGCTTTGGGGCTGTTTTTCTGCAAAGGGACCAGGACGACTAATCCGTGTAAAGGAAAGAATGAATGGGGCCATGTATCGTGAGATTTTGAGTGAAAACCTTCCATCAGCAAGGGCATTGAAGATGAAACGTGGCTGGGTCTTTCAGCATGACAATGATCCCAAACACACCGCCCGGGCAACGAAGGAGTGGCTTCCTAAGAAGCATTTCAAGGTCCTGGAGTGGCCTAGCCAGTCTCCAGATCTCAACCCCATAGAAAATCTTTGGAGGGAGTTGAAAGTCTGTGTTGCCCAGCGACAGCCCCAAAACATCACTGCTCTAGAGGAGATCTGCATGGAGGAATGGGCCAAAATACCAGCAACAGTGTGTGAAAACCTTGTGAAGACTTACAGAAAACGTTTGACCTGTGTCATTGCCAACAAAGGGTATATAACAAAGTATTGCGAAACTTTTGTTATTGACCAAATACTTATTTTCCACCATAATTTGCAAATAAATTCATAAAAATCCTACAATGTGATTTTCTGGATTTTTTTTTCTCATTTTGTCTGTCATAGTTGACGTGTACCTATGATGAAAATTACAGGCCTCTCTCATCTTTTTAAGTGGGAGAACTTGCACAATTGGTGGCTGACTAAATACTTTTTTTCCCCACTGTAACAAAGTATTGAGAAACTTTTGTTATTGACCAAATACTTATTTTCCTCCATAATTTGCAAATAAATTCATTAAAATCCTATAATGTGATTTTCTGGATTTTTTTTTCTCATTTTGTCTGTCATAGTTGACGTGTACCTATGATGAAAATTACAGGCCTCTCTCATCTTTTTAAGTGGGAGAACTTGCACAATTGGTGGCTGACTAAATATTTTTTTCCCCCACTGTAACAAAGTATTGAGAAACTTTTGTTATTGACCAAATACTTATTTTCCTCCATAATTTGCAAATAAATTCATTAAAATCCTACAATGTGATTTTCTGGATTTATTTTCCTCATTTTGTCTGTAATACTTGACGTGTACCTATGATGAAAATTACAGGCCTCTCTCATCTTTTTAAGTGGGAGAACTTGCACAATTGGTGGCAGACTAAATACTTTTTTTCCCCACTGTAGCTCTTCCAGAAGTGTGTGTTTGTGTATGTGCATATGTGTGTGTGTGTGAGTGTGTGTGTGTGTCAGCTGCTCTACCAGAAGTGGTTATCTGACAGTATAATGCTGCTGTAGGGGGCTTGTCAGGTCTACGGTATTCCCCCACTTAATAAACCATGTACAGTGAGGGAAGAAAGTATTTGATCCCCTGCTGATTTTGTACGTTTGCCCACTGACAAAGAAATGATTAGTCTATAATTTTAATGGTACGTTTATTTGAACAGTGAGAGACAGAATAACAACAAAAAAATCCAGAAAAACGCAAGTCAAAAATGTTCTAAATTGATTTGGATTTTAATGAGGGAAATAAGTATTTGACCCCCTCTCAATCAGAAAGATTTCTGGCTCCCAGGTGTCTTTTATACAGGTAACGAGCTGAGATTAGGAGCACACTCTTAAAGGGAGTGCTCCTAATCTCAGCTTGTTACCTGTATAAAAGACACCTGTCCACAGAAGCAATCAATCAATCAGATTCCAAACTCTCCACCATGGCCAAGACCAAAGAGCTCTCCAAGGATGTCAGGGACAAGATTGTAGTCATACACAAGGCTGGAATGGGCTACAAGACCATCGCCAAGCAGCTTGGTGAGAAGGTGACAACAGTTGGTGCGATTATTCGCAAATGGAAGAAACACAAAATAACTGTCAATCTCCCTCGGCCTGGGGCTCCATGCAAGATCTCACCTCGTGGAGTTGCAATGATCATGAGAACGGTGAGGAATCTCAAGGCAAGTGGGACCATAGTCACCAAGAAAACAATTGGTAACACACTATGCCGTGAAGGACTGAATTCCTGCAGCGCCCGCAAGGTCCCCCTGCTCAAGAAAGCACATATACATGCCCGTCTGAAGTTTGCCAATGAACATCTGAATGATTCAGAGGAGAACTGGGTGAAAGTGTTGTGGTCAGATGAGACCAAAATGGAGCTCTTTGGCATCAACTCAACTCGCCGTGTTTGGAGGAGGAGGAATGCTGCCTATGACCCCAAGAACAATATCCCCACCGTCAAACATGGAGGTGGAAACATTATGCTCTGGGGGTGTTTTTCTGCTAAGGGGACAGGACAACTTCACTGCATCAAAGGGACGATGGACGGGGCCATGTACCGTCAAATCTTGGGTGAGAACCTCCTTCCCTCAGCCAGGGCATTGAAAATGGGTCGTGGATGGGTATTCCAGCATGACAATGACCCAAAACACACGGCCAAGGCAACAAATGAGTGGCTCAAGAAGAAGCACATTAAGGTCCTGGAGTGGCCTAGCCAGTCGCCAGACCTTAATCCCATAGAAAATCTGTGGAGGGAGCTGAAGGTTCGAGTTGCCAAACGTCAGCCTCAAAACCTTAATGACTTGGAGAAGATCTGCAAAGAGGAGTGGGACAAAATCCCTCCTGAGATGTGTGCAAACCTGGTGGCCAACTACAAGAAACGTCTGACCTCTGTGATTGCCAACAAGGGTTTTGCCACCAAGTACTAAATCATGTTTTGCAAAGGGGTCAAATACTTATTTCCCTCATTAAAATGCAAATCAATTCAGAAAATTTTTGACATGCGTTTTTCTGGATTTTTTTGTTGTTATTCTGTCTCTCACTGTTCAAATAAACCTACCATTAAAATTATAGACTGATCATTTCTTTGTCAGTGGGCAAACGTACAAAATCAGCAGGGGATCAAATACTGTTTTCCCTTACTGTATAGTGGCATGTTAGTACATTTTACATTTTTAGTTATTTAGCAGACGCTCTTATCCAGAGCGACGAGGGTTAAGTGACTTGCTCAAGGGCACATCGACAGATTTTTCACCTTGTCTGCTCGGGGATTAGAACCAGTGACCTTTCGGTTACTGGCACAACGCTCTTAACCACTAAGCTACCTGCCTGTATTCACACACACACACACACACACACACACACACACACACACACACATACACACTCCAGTAAACACAATATCTATTTCTCGCTCTCTATCACTCTCTCTTTCTTTCTCTATCTAAAAAACTGACATATTTATATTGTTTATGTTTAAGTGTTGATATTCCAATAACGAGTGTAGATATTCCAGAAGTGTTGATATTCCAATAAGAAGTGTTGATATTCCAATAAGGAGTGTTGATATTCCAATACAAAGTGTTGATATTCCAATAAAGAGTGTTGATATTCCAATAAGAAGTGTTGATATTCCAGAAGTGTTGATATTCCAATAAGCAGTGTTGATATTCCAAGAATAAGTGTTGATATTCCAAGAAAAAGTGTTGATATTCCAATAAGAAGTGTTGATATTCCGAGAAGAAGTGCTGATATTCCAAGAAGAAGTGTTGATATTCCAATAAGAAGTGTTGATATTATAATAAGAAGTATTGACATTCCTATACGAAGTGTTGATATTCCAGAAGTGTTGATATTCCAACAAGAAGTGTTGATATTCCAATAAGAAGTGTTGATATTCCAATAAGAAGTGTTGATATTTAAATAAGTGTTGATATTCTAATAAGAAGTGTTGCTATTCCAATAAGAAGTGTTGCTATTCACAATTGTCAATATTCCAATAATACATTTTGATATTCCAATAAGAAGTGTTGCTATTCCAGAAGTGTTTAATATTCCAATAAGAAGTGTTGATTTTCCAATAAAAGTGTTGATATTCCAATAAGAAGTCTTGATATTCCAATAAGAAGTCTGTGTGTGTGTCATGCGTGTGTACGTGTGTGTGTGTGTGTATGTGTGTATGTGTGTGTGTGTGTGAGTGTATGTTTCTGTCATTGTGTGTTATGTTGGCATGTGTGTGCTGTTCAAAACAAAACAAGCCAACAGGGCATGAACGTGATTTTTACAGCACAATTAAAATAATGTAGATGAATAGAAGTTGGTGCATGATAACACAATGGGGAATAGTACTGTGTGTGTGTGCGTAAAAAAAAAAAATATTATAATATGATGAACTCAGGGTGAATCTGCCCTCCCTCACCGCTCTCTTTATCACTCTCTCTCTCTCTCTGCTGCTCTCTCTCATTCTCTCTCTCACGCTCTCCTGCTCTCTCTCATTCTCTCTCTCTCTCTCTTTGCCTCTCTCTCGCTCTCTGCTGCTCTCTCTCATTCTCTCTCTCTCTCTCTCTCTCTCTCTCTCTCTCTTTCTCTCTCTCTCTCTCTTTGCCTCTCTCTCTCTGCCTCTCTCTCGCTCTCTGCTGCTCTCTCTCATTCTCTCTCTCTCTCTCTCTCTGCCTCTCTCTCGCTCTCTGCTGCTCTCTCTCATTCTCTCTCTCTCTCACATGCTCTCCTGCTCTCTCATTTCAATTTAAGGGGCTTTATTGGCATGGGAAACATGTTTACATTGCCAAAGTAAGTGAAAAAGATAATAAACAAAAGTTAAATAAACAATACAAAATTAACAGTAAACTTTACACTCACAGGTTTAAAAGGAATAGACACATTTCAAATGTCATATTATGTCTATATAGTAGCGATGTACAAAAGGGAAAATAAATCAACATAAATATGGGTTGTATTTACAATGGTGTTTGTTCTTCACTGGTTGCCCTTTTCTTGTGGCAACAGGTCACAAATCTTGCTGCTGTGATGGCACACTGTGGTATTTCATCCAATAGATGTGGGAGTTTATTACAGTTGGATTTGTTTTGGAATTCTTTGTGGGTCTGTGTAATCTGAGGGAAATATGTGTCTCTAATATGGTCATAGATTTGGCAGGATGGTTAGGAAGTGCAGCTCAGTTTCCACCTTATTTTGTGGGCAGTGTGCACATAGCCTGTCTTCTCTTGAGAGCCAGGTCTGCCTACGGCGGCCTCTCTCAATAGCAAGGCTATGCTCACTGAGTCTGTACATAGTCAAAGCTTTCCTTAATTTTGGGTCAGTCACATTGGTCAGGTATTCTGCCAGTGTGTACTCTCTGTTTAAGGCCAAATAGCATTCTATTTTGCTCTGTTTTTTTGTTAATTCTTTCCAATGTGTCAAGTAATTATCTTTTTGTTTTCTCATGATGGTTGGGTCTAATTGTGTTGTTGTCCTGGGGCTCTGTGGGGTCTGTTTGTGTTTGTGAACAGAGCCGCAGGACCAGCTTGCTTAGGGGACTATTCTCTAGGTTAATCTCTCTGTAGGTAATGGCTTTGTTATGGAAGGTTTGTGAATCACTTCCTTTAACGGCTCTTTTCTGGATTTTGATAATTAGCGGGTAACGGCCTAATTCTGCTCTGCATGCATTATTTGGTGTTTTACGTTGTACATGGAGGATGTTCTTGCAGAATTCTGCATGCAGTCTCAATATGGTGTTTTGTGAATTCTTGGTTGGTGAGCGGACCCCAGACCGCACAACCATGAAGGGCAATGGGTTCCATAACTGATTCAAGTATTTTTAGCCATATCCTAATTGGGATGTCGAATTTTATGTTTCTTTTGATGGCATAGAAGGCCCTTCTTGCCTTGTCTCTTAGATCGTTCACAGCTTTGTGGAAGTTACCTGTGGCGCTGATGTTTAGGCCGAGGTATGTATAGTTTTTTGTGTGCTCTAGGGTAACGGTGTCTAGATGGAATTTGTATTTGTGGTCCTGGCAACTGGACCTTTTTTGGAACACCATTATTTTTGTCTTACTGAGATTTACTGTCAGGGCCCAGGTCTGACAGAATCTGTGCAGAAGATCTAGGTGCTGCTGTAGGCCCTCCTTGGTTGGGGACAGAAGCCCCAGATCATCAGCAAACAGTAGACATTTGACTTCAGGTTATAGTATGGTGAGGCCGGGTGCCCTCGCCAATTCGTTGATATATATGTTGAAGAGGGTGGGGCTTAAGCTGCATCCCTGTCTCACCCCAAGGCCTTGTGGAAAGAAATCGCCAATTAGTTGATACACTGTTTACATTGCATTCGGAAAGTATTCAGACCCCTTGACCTTTTCCACATTTTGTTACGTTACAGCCTTATTCTGAAATGGATTTAAAAAAAATCTACACATAAGACCTCATAATGACAAAGTGAAAACAGATTTGTAGAAATCTTTGCAAATATATTAAAACAAAAAAACAGAAATACCTTATTTACATAAGTAAATAAGGTACCCCTGTAGCTCAGGTGGTAGAGCATGGCGCTTGCAACACCAGGGTTGTGTGTTCGTTTCCCACGGGGGGTCAGTATGAAAAATGTATGCACTCACTAACTGTAAGTCGCTCTGGATAAGAGAATGTAAATGTAAGTATTCAGACCCTTTGCTATGAGACTCGAAATTGAGCTCAGGTGCATCCTGTTTCCATTGATCATCCTTGCGATGTTTCAACAACTTGATTGGAGTCCACCTGTGGTAAATTCAGTTGATTGGACATGATTTGGAAAGGCACACACCTGTCTATATAAGGTCCCACAGTTGACAGTGCATGTCAGAGCAAAAACCAAGCCATGAGGTCGAAGGAATTGTTCGTAGAGCTACAAGACAGGATTGTGTCGAGGCACAGATCTGGGGAAGGCTACCAAAACATTTCTGCAGCATTGAAGGTCCCCAAGGACACAGTGGCCGCCATCATTCTGGTCTAATGAAACCAAGATTGAACTCTTTGGCCTGAATGCCAAGCGTCACGTCTGGAGGAAACCTGGCACCAGTATCATGCTGTTGGGATGTTTTTCAGCGGCAGGGACTGGGAGAATAGTCAGGATCGAGGCAAAGATGAACGGAGCAAAGTACAGAGAGATCCTTGATGAAAACCTGCACCAGAGCGCTCAGGACCTCAGACTGGGATGAAGGTTCACCTTCCAACAGGACAACGACCCTAAGCACACAGCCAAGACAATGCAGGAGTGGCTTCGGGACAAGTCTCTAAATGTCCTTGAGTGGCCCAGCCAGAGTCCGGAATTGAACCCGATCTAATATCTCTGGAGAGACCTGAAAATAGCTGTGCAGCAACGCTCCCCATCCAAGCTGATAGAGCTTGAGAGGATCTGTAGAGAAGAATGGGAGAAACTCCCCAAATATAGGTGTGCCGAGCTTGTTGCATCATACCCAGGAAGACTCGAGGCAGTAATTGCTGCCAAAGGTGCTTCAACAAAGTACTGTTGAATGTAATATTAACATTTTTTAATACAAAAACGTGTTTTTGATTTGTCATTATGGATAGAAGGCCCTTCTTGCCTTGTCTCTCAGATCATTCACAGCTTTGTGGAAGTTACCTGTGGCGCTGATGTTGAGGCCGAGGTATGTATCGTTTTTTGTGTGCTCTAGGGCAACAGTGTCTAGATGGAATTTGTATTTGGGGTCTCTCTCTCTCTCTCTCTCTCTCTCTCTCTCTCTCTCTCCTTCCTCCCCCTCTCTCTTTCCTTCCCCCTATCTCCTCCCCCTCTCGCTCCCACTTTCTCTCCATTGATTACCACTTAGAGTGATCTCCAATCTCCATCCTATCTTCCATCCAGAGATGCCCCTCCCTCCCTCCCTCCCTCCCTCCCTCCCTCCCTCCCTCCCTCTCCTCCCTCCCTCCCTCCCTCCCTCCCTCTCTCAGTGCTGTGCTGTGTGAGAGTGATGCAGGGCACTGGTGTGAGGCAGAGATAGCAGGCCTGGGTCTGGTTGTGACATCAGAAGGTTATCTCTACTCTATCCTCCTGTCCTGTTCTGTTTGGCTCAGCTGGGCTCAGCCAGGATACTCCCACCATCTATCTGCAGCCGGAGCAGCACACACACACATACGCAGGCAGGAAGGCACGCACGCACGCACGCACACACACACACAGTGTATTGTGCTTATGTATTGTGCCTATCGGCTCTTACATTGAAAATACAGATATTGATTACCAGATATTGATGACCAGATATTGATTACCAGCCATCTTTGACACAGTAAGCCAACACAAAGATAAGTAAGAGCTTGCTGGTTCACTAGACAAGGAGCAGCAATACAGCCCTATCCATCACTGAGGCTGATTAAATACATTAGGAGGCTCCAGGGGGGTTCAATACTTTCTGTGGTGTTCGTAGGTGGGCGGGAGACAGGCAGGAAAGGTCTCTCTGATTGTAAGAACTTGTAGCTACGGACACCAAGATTGTTGGTTCAATTCCTGCAGGGATAACATATATATATCCTGAAATGTATTTCAAAACTTCCTACTAGTTCCAAATATAACTGTTCCAGTGCTACAGTGTTCAACATCTCCATGGTAACGGACTGTAACATGCCTGCCTTCACATCGTCAGTTGATTGTGGCCTCAATTCCCAGATGAATGACAAACCGGTTGGAGCTGTTGGGGCTGAAACTCCCCCAAAATTTGAAAAATAGAGACCCTTTCAAATCTTCTGAAGTGAAAAATAAGGCAGTTCTGAAGTTAAAGTTCAGTGGGTTTGGATGCACACAAACACATTTTCTGATTCATTGATTTCATATTCAGAGTGCGTGTGTGAGCTGCCGACTCTTAGATGTGTCAAAACGTTTGCCATCATCCCCAATAAAGACAAGAGTAAACCATATCCGCTCTGTTAATTAAGGCTAAAATGGAATAGAATGGACACTATAATATTTCTATGAAAATTGGGAAACAATTTAGCTGTCAAATCAAATAATTTGCTCATAAACCAAACTCTGCCCAAAACAACGCCCATAAGATTTAGAGCAGTACAGTGATGGCCTCTTAGCAGCGCCAAAAGAGCAATTTAGGGTGTTGTCAGGGCAGGGAAGGCAGATGGGCAGAATGGGCCTGGTGTTGTCAGGGCAGGGAAGGCAGATGGGCAGAATGGGCCTGGTGTTGTCAGGGCAGGGAAGGCAGATGGGCAGAATGGGCCTGGTGTTGTCAGGGCAGGGAAGGCAGATGGGCAGAATGGGCCTGGTGTTGTCAGGGCAGGGAAGGCAGATGGGCAGAATGGGCCTGGTGTTGTCAGGGCAGGGAAGGCAGATGGGCAGAATGGGCCTGGTGTTGTCAGGGCAGGGAAGGCAGATGGGCAGAATGGGCCTGGTGTTGTCAGGGCAGGGAAGGCAGATGGGCAGAATGGGCCTGGTGTTAGAAATAGTAAAGTAAAGTACAGATACCCCAAAACACTACTTAAGTAGTACTTTCAAGTATTTTTACTTAAGTACTTTACACCACTGGTGGCTGCTTACAGTAAATGTGTCCTATTTCACACATGTACAAGTGCATGCGTGAATTTGACATTTGTCCCACTCCCCTTGAGACACCCTCAGAGAGTGGGGTCAGAACCATGGGACCTAGTCCCAGACCTTGGAGTAACGTAAGCTAGGCAACAGCACAAGATCTGGGAGGATGTCGGATTCTCTTGGACGTTTCCAAAGAGGAAAAAACTATTCTGACAGACAACTCTCCCAACAAATCACGAGTTTGGGTAGGTGGGGCTTAAAATGCAGAGCTTTGCAGGTGTTTGGAAATCGAATTGAAGTAAAATATCCCTATTTTACAGAGTAGTGTTAGTATGTGTGTGTGTGTGTCCATAAGTTATTCAGAGATAAACAAATACGAAATAAACAATGTATGGTGAGCGTGACAAGCAAGTAACCAATGAGACTTGGAGATGAAGACTTAAACATGGATCCAAAGACTTACAGATGAACTGATGAGACTTAAACACGGATCAGAAGACTCGCACAGAGAATCACATTAGTCATTTCCAATTACATCAAGGAGCTCTCATCTTCATAATATATTCATCCATCAGAGAGAGACAGATAGGGTAGGAGAACGTGACTGCAGTAGGAGTTATGGATGATGGGGGATGATGGAGTTTTATCCATTCATTCTTTAATGAGACACTTAGCCCTGAGAACCAGGGACATGCCAGTTACTAAGCTGCCTCAATGAATTATAGAATGTTCTCTGGCTTAGGTGTCATTCCAAATTCCAAATGACTAATTGAAAATTCAGAGGAGCTGAAATAGAAATGGCAGGAAGTCAACCCAAGCTGTATTTTTATAATATAATATCATCATCCAATCATCTTGTCACATCTGATTAATCATGGAGACCCTGAATGGCCCATTCTTACTGGTGCTAATAGGAGATTTGGTTGATGTGATGCCTTTAGGAACATTGATATTCCACACGAAAATTGGTTGAATCAACATTGTTTCGACATTATTTCACCATACCTTATTATCTGAATCACATTTAATCAGCATCCAATTTTGATTTGCAGCTCTTTAACAAACATATATATTTTTTTCAAATTAACTCAGCTTTCAACCAACAATATTTGATACCAAATTCAACTCAGGTTTGTTTGTTTGCAACTCAATCAAATCTCAATTCAAATTGGAGGTTGATCTAACACACACATTTACAAATCTGTATAAGCGAAACAGTAGTCTATTGAATGTATACATCTGCTATACAGTAGTCTATTGAATTTATACATCTTCTATACAGTAGTCTATTGAATTTATACATCTTCTATACAGTAGTCTATTGAATTTATACATCTGCTATACAGTAGTCTATTGAATTTATACATCTTCTATACAGTAGTCTATTGAATTTATACATCTGCTATACAGTAGTCTATTGAATTTATACATCTTCTATACTGTAGTCTATTGAATTTATACATCTGCTATACAGTAGTCTATTGAATTTATACATCTTCTATACTGTAGTCTATTGAATTTATACATCTTCTATACTGTAGTCTATTGAATTTATACATCTTCTATACTGTAGTCTATTGAATTTATACATCTTCTATACAGTAGTCTATTGAATTTATACATCTGCTATACAGTAGTCTATTGAATTTATACATCTTCTATACAGTAGTCTATTGAATTTATACATCTGCTATACAGTAGTCTATTGAATGTATACATCTTCTATACTGTAGTCTATTGAATTTATACATCTTCTATACTGTAGTCTATTGAATTTATACATCTTCTATACAGTAGTCTATTGAATGTATACATCTTCTATACAGTAGTCTATTGAATTTATACATCTTCTATACAGTAGTCTATTGAATTTATACATCTGCTATACAGTAGTCTATTGAATTTATACATCTTCTATACAGTAGTCTATTGAATGTATACATCTGCTATACAGTGGTCTCCAGAAGGAGTTGAGACTAATTCTGACGTCGGTTATTCAAGTGTTGTGAATAAATAAGGGGGTAAAAAGGTGAAGCTTCAAGGACGGAGGCGGAGAGGCCTTGCTTTGATGTTTCCACGGCTCCGCCTCTGGAGGATTCACACAAGGCAAGGCACTGCAAGGTGCCGCAGTACCCTCCTGGCTCTTGGCTCAGAGACAGACAGACAGTTGTATGCAGATGAAGGATCTGTCTTCTTTCTTTTTCTACAGCTCCTCAGGAGTGGTGTGATGTGTGAGTAATATCTGGGTTGTGTTCAGTAGGCACAAAATGAGAAAAATAATTGAGTGAATCAGCGTGGTACTACCTGAACTTGTCCAATGCTTATTCTTGCTCTGCGTTGAAAAAAATAATTGAAGATGTTTTGCTGCTGTGTGCCTTCATAAACACAATCCTGTTATGATTGGCAGACCAGGGAGGGGAAAAGAAGACAGACAGCAACCAGCAAATCCTTTGGTTCATTGGTTAAAAAGCGTAGGGGAAGGCTGAAGAGTAGTTTAGTCCTCTTCTGTGAAGAGAGAGATGAACGATGTGAAATGAGAGGGCGATCTCTCTTTCTCTCCTCTCAATTTCAATTTCAATTCCTCTATCTCTCTCTCTCTTGCTCTCTCTCAATCTCTCTTTTTTCTCTCTCTCTCTCTCTCTCTCTCTCTCTCTCTCTCTCTCTCTCTCTCTCTTTCTTTCTTTCTTTCTTTCTTTCTTTCTTTCTTTCTTTCTTTCTTTCTTTCTTTCTTTCTTTCTTTCTTTCTTTCTTTCTCTCTCTCTCTCTCCCTCTCTCTCTCTCTCTCTCTCTCTCTCTCTCTCTCTCTCTCTCTCTCTCTCTCTCTCTCTCTCTCTCTCTCTCTCCTCCTGAGGCACATCTTTTAATTAGAGGGAAGGAAGGAGAAGAGTGTGACATTTCTCTCTGGAGTGATCAGAAGTCACACTGGAGCTCTCCTCTCCTTTCTGCCTGGGAACCACTTCATTTTCATTTCCTTAACATGAAATTAATCTGGCTTGCGTCCCAAATGGTGCCCTATTCCCTTTTATAGTGCACTACTTTTGACCAGGGCTCATAGGGAACAGGGTGCCATTTGGGACGCAACATATGTCTAATATAGTGGCTCGCAAAGAGGACAGGACGGGAGACAGAGGAACTGTGTCCTTAACCAACATCTAAATGACAATTTACTTTACATGCACTGTACTCACTCAACCACAGGAATCAAAGAGGTCAACGAACAGAACAATGGTGCCAAATAGCCCAATAACCAGGGCAAATGCAATCATTTCATTTCCCTCCCAGAGTCCAAGCCAAGGATAGACCGTTGGCTTTGTGGTCATGGTGCCATTTATTCTCGTTTTCCTGCAGATTAGTTGTCCATCTATTAAGCTGTGGAATGTTGAGTGTGAGCTTGCAGCCCAGTTTGTTTCATTATGACAGATATGCAGTATGGAAGTTACACCACACGTACTGTCGGCTTACTGTTGGAAATCACATCATCAATATTCCATGCTGTTCTGTCATGGTGGACAAATCCAGCCCGTGGTCTTCACAATACGCCGAATTTGATGACTACAAAATGAAAACCAGCCACGTCGCCGACACCGACGTCTCGCTTCCAGACAAGCTAAACATCTTCTTCGCCCGCTTTGAGGATAACACAGTGCCACCGACGAGGCCCACTACCAAGCACTGTGGCCTCTCTCCGTGGCCGACGTGAGTAAGACATTTAAGCATGTTAACCCCCTGCAAGGCTGCCGGCCCAGACGGCATCCCTAGCCGCGTCCTCAGAGCATGCGCAGACCAGCTGGCTGGTGTGTTTACGGACATATTCAATCTCTCCCTTTCCCAGTCTGCTGTCCCCACATGCTTCAAGATGGCCACAATGGTTCCTGTACCCAAGAAAGCAAAGGTAACTGAACTAAATGACTATCGCCCCTGTAGCACTCACCTCTGTCATCATGAAGTGCTTTGAGAGACTAGTCAAGGATCATATCACCTCTACCTTACCTGTCACCCTAGACCCACTTCAATTTGCTTACCGCCCCAATAGATCCACAGACGATGCAATCGCCATCACACTGCACACTGCCCTATCCCATCTGGACAAGAGGAATACCTATGTAAGAATGCTGTTCATTGTCTATAGCTCAGCATTCAACACCATAGTACCCTCCAAGCTCATCATTAAGCTCGAGGCCCTGGGTCTGAACCCCGCCATGTGCAACTGGGTCCTGGACTTCCTGACGGGCCGCCCCCAGGTGGTGAAGGTAGGAAACAACATCTCCACTTTGCTGATCCTCAACACTTGGGCCCCACAAGGGTGCGTGCTCAGCCCCCTCCTGTACTCCCTGTTCACCCATGACTGCGTGGCCAAGCACGCCTCCAACTCAATCCTCAAGTTTGCAGACGACACAACAGTAGTAGGCTTGATTACCAACAATGACGAGACCGCCTTCAGGGAGGAGGTGAGGGCTCTGGGAGTGTGGTGCCAGGAAAATAACCTCTCACTCAACATCAACAAAACAAAGGAGATGATCGTGGACTTCAGGAAACAGCAGAGGGTGCACCCCCCTATCCACATCGACGGGACCGCAGTGGAGAAGGTGGAAAGCTTCAAGTTCCTTGGCGTACACATCACTGACAAACTGAAATGGTCCACCAACGCAGACAGTGTGGTGAAGAAGGCGCAACAGAGCCTCTTCAACCTCAGGAGGCTGAAGAAATTTGGCTTGGCACCTAAAACCCTCACACATTTTTACAGATGCACAATTGAGAGCATCCTGTCGGGCTGTATCACCGCCTGGTACGGCAACTGCACCGCCCGCAACTACAGAACTCTCCAGAGGGTGGTGCGGTCTGCACAACGTATTACCGGGGGCAACCTACCCGCCCTCCAGGACACCTACAGCACCCGATGTCACAGGAAGGCCAAAAAGATAATCAAGGACATCAACCACCCGAGCCACTGCCTGTTCACCCCACTATCATCCAGAAGGCGAGGTCAGTACAGGTGAATCAAAGCTGGGACCGAGAGAATGGAAAACAGCTTCTATCTCAAGGCCATCAGACTGTTAAATAGCCATCGCTAGGACATTAGAGGCTGCTGCTGCCTATTGACATTTTTATTTTATTTTACTAGGCAAGTCATTCTTGACAGCCTACACCAGCCAAACCCGTACGACGCTAGGCCAATTGTGCGCCGCCCTATGGGACTCCCAATCACGGCCGGTTGTGATACAGCCTGGAATCGAACCAGGGGGTCTGTAGTGACGCCTCAAGCACTGAGATGCAGTGCCTCAGACCACTGCGCCACTCGGGAGCCCGGCCATTTTAAGAAATGGAACACTAGTCACTTTAATCATGTTTACATATCTTGCACTACTCATCTCATATGTATATACTGTATTCTATAATATTCTACAGTATCTTAGTCCATGCCGCTCTGTCATTGCTTGTGGATATACGTATATATTCTTAATTTCCATTCCTTACTTAGATTTGTGTGTATTGGGTATATGTTGAGAAATTGTTAGATATTACTTGTTAGATATTACTGCACTGTCAGAGCTAGAAGCACAAGCATTTCACTACACCCGCAATAACATCTGCTAAACACGTGTATGTGACAAATACATTTGATTTGATTTGATTTTTTAACAGAACAGCCCTGGGATGGACTGACCTACAGACCACCATGGCATTTTGACAGCAAACATCATCGTTCTGATTCTTAATCAATTAAACGGACAACAACTTGGCATCTTCTCTTCTCTCAGTGAAGACGCAAAAATATATCTCAGATGATTAATCATATTATTCAGATTACAGTATACAGATACAGGTGTACAAATACGGAATTTATGCATCTCTGGAATTATGATCATGGTGAAGCACAATTCTCCTAACTGTGCCACACACTAAATTATCTACCCTTTTAATCTGGATTCCCTACCACGTTGCTATCTATCTGGATTCCCTACCACGTTGCTATCTATCTGGATTCCCTACCACGTTGCTATCTATCTGGATTCCCTACCATGTTGCTATCTATCTGGATTCCCTACCACGGTGCTATCTACCTGGATTCCCTACCACGTTGCTATCTATCTGGATTCCCTACCACGTTGCTATCTATCTGGATTCCCTACCACGGTGCTATCTATCTGGATTCCCTACCACAGTGCTATCTACCTGGATCCCCTACCACGTTGCTATCTATCTGGATTCCCTACCACGTTGCTATCTATCTGGATTCCCTACCACGTTGCTATCTATCTGGATTCCCTACCACATTGCTATCTATCTGGATTCCCTACCACATTGCTATCTATCTGGATTCCCTACCACGGTGCTATCTATCTGGATTCCCTACCACGTTGCTATCTATCTGGATTCCCTACCACGGTGCTATCTATCTGGATTCCCTACCACGGTGCTATCTATCTGGATTCCCTACCACGTTGCTATCTACATGGATTCCCTACCACGGTGCTATCTATCTGGATTCCCTACCACGGTGCTATCTATCTGGATTCCCTACCACGGTGCTATCTATCTGGATTCCCTACCACGGTGCTATCTACCTGGATTCCCTACCACGGTGCTATCTATTTGCCATCTCAGCCTTCCAGTGGCTTGAACTAGCTTCTAGTTAATCATTATCCAGGCTGATAAACTAGACTAGAGGATGGTAGCGTGAACACAGTTAGCGGTGTGTGTGTATGTGTGTGAACAGAGTTAACCAGGCGTGACAGATTGGCCTTGCTTTGTTGTGCTCAGCAGTGTTTACAGAAGCCCTCCATTTTACAGCCTCTGTCTGTATCAGTGGAGTGAGCTGTTATATGTGCAGATAATAACCTATTATAGGGCCCACGTTAAAACATTCACACACGGATTATCTATTATGTTTATTACGGTCACCGAGGACCAACCATTCTCAGGCACACTGGCCAGCTGTTGTTGGGCCACAGAAGCCTAGAGGTTAGTGAGGCTTGCCTTTCAACTGGAATGGTTTGAAGCCCAGTCAGGCTGTCAGACCGGACGAAAAATTGCATGGGATTATAGAGGTATTCTTAATGCCATCTCCTGCCATTGTGCCTTGAGCAAGGTGCTTAACTCCAACATAATCATTATCTTCTTCTTCTTCTTCTTCTTCTTCTTCTTCTTCTTCTTCTTCTTCTTCTTCTTCTTCTTCTTCTTCTTCTTCTTCTTCTTCTTCTTCTTCTGTGGGGTCCATATAAGATGTTTGAATAGGCTGAAACCTGAACGCTACTCTGCAACACCAGTACTGTCTGTGTCAGAGAGCTGTCCTGTAGAATTGAGATCTATCTAGCAGTGCTCGGGGGAATAATTGGCATCCTTAATGGTTTTGTTCTTCCGCTTTGATACATTTTTTTCCCCCTGTGCTGTCGGATTGGGGTTGACAGTGTGTGTGTGTGTGTGTGTGTGTGTGTGTTGAGAACATTGTGTGCTTGAGGGCTTGTTAATGCAGGACAAGGTGCCAGAGAGAGAGAATGCCACGTGTCTGGCATAGCCCCCGGGTTGGTGTGCCAGCCTGAGATGTTACTGTGTGTGTGTGTGTGTGTGTGTGTGTGTGTGTGTGTGTGTGTGTGTGTGTGCGTGTGTGTGTACACGTGCATGTGTGTGTGTGTGAAATGTTCACTTAAAGGATGCTCTGACCATTTGGATGTATACCAAGAATCACTTCATGTTAAATTCATACCCTTCTTTTCCTACCCTTTCCATGTACCTTCCCCATCTATAAGAACATGACAAATGTTTTAAACATTTGTAGTTGTATATGTCAATTGCATACTATGACATAACTAACTAATCAACCCCTAAAGCTGATATGTCCAGCCAGGTCACCCGTGATACAAGTCAGTATTCGACGTCCATCCATGTCTGAGGACGACGGGAGATGATGTGGACACCGGCAATTAGGGGCAACAGTGAGAGCTGTTACCTTTAAGTAGGTTTCAGATTTGCTAAGGCATTGGGGATGGTGCATGGGTGTACACATCTGCCTCTGTGCTTAAGGTTGCATGTTAAAATCCAGCGATAGAAAGTTGCCTATCCCAAACCTTACTTTAAACATTCTGAGTTAATGCCTAACCTTAAGATTTCAGAGTTAATGCCTAAACTTAACCTTAAACACTTTGAAATTTGACATTTGAGAAACATGGATGAACGTCTAATTCTGACATGAGACTGTGAGAGCTGGTTGCAGCGTCATACTCAAATGACAAGACAAATGTTCCTCCTTCCTTCATTTCTGATGGAGAGAGAGAGAAGGAGGGTGTTTGTACTGAGCCAAGCTGGGTTGAACAGCCTGCAGAGCCCCATGTACAGGACACTGACTGCCTCAGGCCTCATGTCTCACATCCACTTCTGATGACACGTGCTGCCACATCTCACACCACTTCTGATGACACATGCTGCCACGTCTCACAACCACTTCTGATGACACGTGCTGCCACGTCTCAGACCACTTCTGATGACACGTGCTGCCACGTCTCAGACCACTTCTGATGACACATGCTGCCATGTCTCACATCCACTTCTGATGACACGTGCTGCCATGACTCACATCCACTTCTGATGACACGTGCTGCCATGACTCACATCCACTTCTGATGACACGTGCTGCCACGTCTCAGACCACTTCTGATGACACGTGCTGCCATGTCTCAGACCACTTCTGATGACACGTGCAGCCTATAGTGCAGCCATGAGTCAGCGGGAAGAGGAAGATGATGAGATCATTGTTGGTCATCATGGCTTTGCCTGTCTCTGCTTCAAATTCCTTGGGAAATGAAACCATTGGAGAAAAAACGCTAGATTTCTCGAGTACCATATGAAATATTGTCAACAATAAGGTAACCAATGCTTTACCATATCATTAATTGTATGGTAACAGCTTATGTACTGTAGGTCGTTATTGTAAAAATGAATGTGTTTTTAATAACTTACCTTTATGGTTAAATAAAGGCAATAAATAAATTCAACTGTGATGTGAAAATGCTGCTCAAATGATTATGCACCAGTTACGTAAATCGGTCAGTAATTTAATAATGTAATAATCATTCTCCCTCTCCTCAATACAGTACGTTCCAGTATTGGGTAGGCTACAGAGAGTGATACAGATATAGGATCTTAATTTGAGCCAGTTTGCTACAGCAGGAAAAGAATCCTGCAGCAACAGGAAATGTGAATTATGTGGATTATAATGAATGGACATTTTTGTAGGGCTTGATACATTTTTTCATCAGGGCAAATCAGGTCTGAAATTTCAAAGTGGAAATTACAAACTTTAGAAGCCTCTTTAAAACTCAAATACACTACAAATTCTCAGCAACAAAAGAGTGATCAAATTAAGATCCTACATCTGTATGGCTTCACTCCTTATCAGACCAGGAAGCAGAGAAATAAAGTGTGTTTATGTCCCAAGTTGCACCCTATTCCCTATGGGCCCTGGCTAAAATTAGTGTACTACATTGGGTGTCATTTGGGATGCAAACACAGTTGAGAATCATATCAGGCTTTCTTTCAGAGAGATGAGAGTTATGGGCTCCCAGCTGATTTATGACCCTCTGAGAACAACACTGTGAGTTCTGAGCGTAGAGGAGTTTACTGCTGCCGTAGACAGACAGGGAAGCATGGGAAAAACAGATCCATCAACCACTTAGAGTTTTATGGTTTTATTATGATGAAACAATCCAGGCTGGTCCAAGATCTGTTTGTTCTGTCTTTCCAACTACTATGATTATGCGGAATGACAATGACTTTAGGAGATGGCTATACAGAACAAACAGATCTTGGACCAGTCTAAGAGATTTAGTGACTTGCACTGAGTTGCACTCAATTCGATACTAAAGCAAGTTTACAAGTGAAGATATCCGTTCATGCTGTCCTCTCTTTTTGGAGTTGTTCTCCATCCCTTTGACTAAAATCGTAATATGTGTAGACTATTGAGGCCATTGATCTACAGTAAAGGTTGACATACACTACCGTTCAAAAGTTTGGGGTCACTTAGAAATGTCCTTGTTTTTGAAAGAAAAGCAAATTTTTTGTCCATTAAAATAACATCAAATTGATCAGAAATACAGTGTAGACATTGTTAATGTTGTAAATGGCTATTGTAGCTGGAAACGGCAGATCTTTAATGGAATATCTACATAGGCCCATTTTCAGCAACCATCAGTCCTGTGTTCCAATGGCACGTTGTGTTTGCTAATCCAAGTTTATCATTTTAAAAGGCAATTATGTTAGCACAGCTGAAAACTGTTGTGCTGATTAAAGAGGCAATAAAAATGGGCATTCTTGAGACTAGTTGAGTATCTGGAGCATCAGCAATTGTGGGTTCGATTACAGGCTCAAAATGGCCAGAAACAAATAACTTTCTTCTGAAACTCGTCAGTCTATTCTTATTCTGAGAAATGAAGGCTATTCCATGCGAGAAATTGGCGCCTCACAGGTCCTCAACTGGCAGCTTCATTAAATAGTACCCGCAAAACATCACTCTCAACGTCAACAGTGAAGAGGCGACTCCGGGATGCTGACCTTCTAGGCAGAGTTGCAAAGAAAAAGCCATATCTCAGACTGCCCATCTTAATCTTTTATTTTTATTGGCCAGTCTGAGATATGGCTTTTTCTTTGCATCTCTGCCTAGAAGGTCAGCATCCCGGAGTCGCCTCTTCACTGTTGACGTTGAGACTGGTGTTTTGCAGGTACTATTTAATGAAGCTGCCAATTGAGGACCTAAGTGACCCCAAACTTTTGAATGGTAGTGTAGGGTGTAGGCATCACCTGCATCCTTGCTATTATGAGAGTGAATCTCACAGGCATCACCCGCATCATTGTTATTGGCAATGACTTTTTCGTCAGAAATGTGTATTGAGGCATACTGGGCTCCATCCCAAATGGCACCCTATTCCCTATATAGTGCACTACTTTCAACCAGAGCCCTATGGGTAGTGGTCAAAAGTAGTGCACTATATAGAGAATAAGGTGCCGTTTGGGACGCATCCTGATGTGGTTTGGTGTTCTTCTACCCAGGTCATGACTTGGAGTGACATACTGCTTCCTTCACATGAGTGGGATGATCAGTTTAGCACGTCTACGTGGTTTGTGTGTGTGTGTTCTTTGGAACACCGTAAGCGGGTGTTGAGTCATGTGATCCGAGGCAAATAGACTTGGATAGCGTCATAAGACCAAGACAAGCTAGTAGTTAGTTACAGAACCAATGTGTGACGGTAGTCTGACACCCATACCTAACTACCATCACCAACATCACAACCATCACAATCACTATCCCAAACATCACCATCACCACTATTTTTAATTTAACCTTTATTTAACTAGGCAAGTCAGTTAACAACGAATTCTTATTTACAATGACGGCCTACACCGGCCAAACCCGGACGACGCTGGGCCAATTGTGCGCTGCCCTATGGGACTCCCAATCACGGCCGGTTGTGATACAGCCTGGAATCTAACCAGGGGGTCTGTAGTGACGCCTCAAGCACTGAGATGCAGTGCCTTAGACCGCTGCGCCACTCGGGAGCCCACCATCACGATCATCATTACCATCACCACAATCACCACCATCCCCACCATCACCACCACTGACTGCTTTGTGTTCTCAAGAGAGAGATCGGCTTGTAAATATTGAAGGCCAGGCATACGATTGGTTAAAACATCAATTAAAATATCTTATTAATTCATTATGAATAAGGCAAGAAAAGTTGTTCAGTTCTCGAGCGAGAGTGACTCCTACTCACTAATTTGGAGTGAAGGAATATTCAAAAGAGATATTCTGAGAATAGCACCTAGATTGCCTTCTCCGTTTTCCACCTCACTGAGAGGCCATTTAAATATTAAATACCTCTAAGGTATTGCTGACGATGGGTGGTGTGTGTGTGCCTGTGTGTGTGTGTCACGTAACAGATTTCAACCTTGTTTCACAAGCCTGCCTTAGCAACCCCAACAAAGAGGACTGTAGTCAGGCCTACATGATGATATTAACACAGTATATCTACACACAGGATGTGTAATCTAGCACTGCGTGGCCAACTGCACATCAAAGGTAAAGGGACTCCTACCAACCAGTCATGGGGTCAAAATATTACAAAGCAACTATCAGGGTTGGGGTCAATTTAGCTTCCATTCAGTCAGTTTACTTCTGAATTGACAGAATTGAAATGGAATTGACCTAAACCCTGAAGAGCAGCCATGCGATTCACACACAGAATACTGACTGAATTTAAACATCGGTTAAGGGGACATGAGAGATGCGATGTGTGTGTGGATATCAGTGGAGGCTGCTGAGGAGAGGACGCTCATAATCATTTCTGGAACGGACCGAATGGAATGGCATCAAAAACATGGAACCCATGTTTGATGTATTTAATACCATTCCCCTTATTCCGCTCCAGCCATTACCACGAGCCCGTCCTCCCCAATTAAGGTACCACCAACCTCCTGTGGTGTATATGCATGCACACACCCACGTCTGTATGTGGTGCACATTTGCCAACAACAACTAGCTGTCATGCGGTATTGATTGCTCCTCCTGCAGCGCATCATCGGAGTTGAACAGGATCTGAGCACAGATGAATGACAGCTTTCATAGAAGAAGTTAGCATCATCTCGCTACTTTGTCCCTTAGGGCCACGGCCACCCTAGTCTGTCCATGACATACTACTTCAAGCTTGTCATCTTCTTTGTTGTTTCATACAACCAATCACAGTAGTCCTTGTCATCTTTTTTGTTGTTTCGTCCAACCAATCACAGTAGTCCTTGTCATTTAAGTCATTTAGCAGACGCTCAATCCCAGTCATTGTTTTGCAACCAACCACTATAGTTCCTGTCAAATCATCTGGCGTCTTCTCAAATAAGGACCGATTAAAGACAATTTTCAAGCATCATAGAAGAGGTTACCACACGTCATCTTCTCTGTTGTCAGCTCTCAAAACCTGATGCCAGACGTTTCCCAATCTCAACCACCTCAAAACCTGATGCCAGACGTTTCCCAATCTCAACCACCTCAAAACCTGATGCCAGATGTTTCCCAATCTCAACCACCTCAAAACCTGATGCCAGACGTTTCCCAATCTCAACCACCTCAAAACCTAATGCCAGACGTTTCCCAATCTCAACCACCTCTAAACCTGATGCCAGACTTTTCCCAATCTCAACCACCTCAAAACCTGATGCCAGACGTTTCCCAATCTCAACCACCTCAAAACCTGATGCCAGACGTTTCCCAATCTCAACCACCTCAAAACCTGATGCCAGACGTTTCCCAATCTCAACCACCTCAAAACCTGATGCCAGACGTTTCCCAATCTCAACCACCTCAAAACCTGATGCCAGACGTTTCCCAATCTCAACCACCTCAAAACCTGATGCCAGACGTTTCCCAATCTCAACCACCTCTAAACCTGATGCCAGACGTTTCCCAATCTCAACCACCTCTAAACCTGATGCCAGACTTTTCCCAATCTCAACCACCTCTAAACCTGATGCCAGACTTTTCCCAATCTCAACCACCTCTAAACCTGATGCCAGACATTTCCCAATCTCAACCACCTCAAAACCTGATGCCAGACATGTCCCAATCTCAACCACCTCAAAACCTGATGCCAGACGTTTCCCAATCTCAACCACCTCAAAACCTGATGCCAGACGTTTCCCAATCTCAACCACCTCAAAACCTGATGCCAGACGTTTCCCAATCTCAACCACCTCAAAACCGGATGCCAGACGTTTCCCAATCTCAACCACATCAAAACCTGATGCCAGACGTTTCCCAATCTCAACCACCTCAAAACCTGATGCCAGACGTTTCCCAATCTCAACCACCTCAAAACCTGATGCCAGACGTTTCCCAATCTCAACCACCTCAAAACCTGATGCCAGACGTTTCCCAATCTCAACCACCTCAAAACCTGATGCCAGACGTTTCCCAATCTCAACCACCTCAAAACCTGATGCCAGATGTTTCCCAATCTCAACCAACCACTTCTTAGCACTTCTTCTATTTAGTGTATTGCCATCACAGTCACATTTTTAAGGAGGCTTCATGAAAGAGGGAATTACATTCTGTAGATCAGAAGCCAGAGCCCTGCTCTGAAGAAATAAGCCCTGCTATGAGGGAAGCCCCCACATTCTCCTCTTTCAAAGCAGCTGCTGGAGTGGCTAATTGGGCTACAGAGACTAAACTTCAGACAGTATGTCAACCATGATAACACGCAGGGGATGCGGGCCAAAAATGGCACCCTATTCCCTTTATAGTGCACTATTTTTGACCACTACTCATAGGGTTCTGGAAAAAAAGTAGTGCACTATATAGGGAATAGGGTACCATTTGGGAATGACACGGTATGTCATCAATGATTGATTGATTGATTTATATATATATATATATATATATATATATTTTAGTTAAGAAAACACATACACTCACAGTACATAAAGTACATTTTAAAAACATGACATGAATAACACAGTGAAGTCAGACACTTATTTTCTATGTGCTCCCTAAAGTGCATGGAGCAAAACAAACAACCCATTTAAATTAAGACGATGGAGATTGAATGTCTCTCTAGTTGGCTTCAGATGATGAAAAGGCTGGAAGTTGAGGCAGTTAGAATTGGAAATCCAGTGTAGCTTCTGCGGCGTGGGCATCGATGACACAGCCAGAGAGAAACAAAGACAGTCTGACAAACAGGCCCGGAGCTCTTCATCAGTGCATCACATCTGCTTCTCCACAACGGTCAGTTCCTCCACAGGTCCCACTCTTCCGTAGGTACTGCTCCTCCATTGCCGAACATGTAGCACCCACCTGGGTGATGTCATGGCTGCTGAGAAGAGCACTATGCCAGTCCCTGAGACTCCGATGCCATCTCTGGACACAGTATGCAGTCCTGCATTATTATTCTTCCCACAGATGAAACAAAAAAGCCAGGGCTGCATTATTTAAATTAAAACAGGCAAACAGACAGCTAACTAGCTAGTTATAAGCCAAAAGGGTAGACTTTTCATCCCAATTCTGCAACTCTGAGAGTCAAGACCACACAATGCAAGCCTGGAGCAGTCAAGCCACACCCCAAAATTTGCAAAATGCAACAACAACAAAAAAAACTATTTACAGAGCTCTCTGCATAGGCGACCTCACAGTGGCATGTCAACCACGGAACCCAGAGCAAGATAGCTACCGCACTGCACTATGAAAATAAGGTGTCATTATCTTCAAATTACAACATGTTACATATACAGCGGGGTCCGAAATTATTGACACCCTTGATGAAGATGAGCAAAAATGACTGTATAAAATAAATAATTTGAATACTGAGCTATATACTGTATATAAGAATATGAATTTGTATATAATAAAATAATATAATATTATTTAATAATAATAATATGCCATTTAGCAGACGCTTTTATCCAAAGCGACTTACAGTCATGCGTGCATACATTATTTTTTTTTTTGTGTGTATGGGTGGTCCCGGGGATCGAACCCACTACCTTCGCGTTACAAGCGCCGTGCTCTACCAGCTGAGCTACAGAGGACCACGAATAGTGTGTAAATAGTATTTTGGTTGTCTCTTGGTGTTTTTCCAAGACATAACTTAATATAACTCTTGTTTTATTTTAAATTTTGTATTTTAAATGTAATGTTATATCTTATGTTGTTCTTGTCTATAGTCCCAGGATCCTTAGCTTAGTGATGAGCTTTGAGGGCACTATGGTGTTGAATGCTGAGCTGTAGTCAATGAATAGCATTCTCACGTAGGTGTTCCTCCCACCTGGACAAGAGGAACACCTACGTGAGAATGCTATTAATTGACTACAGCTCAGCGTTCAACACCATAGTGCCCTCAAAGCTCATCACTAAGCTAAGGATCCTGGGACTAAACACCTCCCTCTGCAACTGGATCCTGGACTTCCTGACGGGCCGCCCCAGGTGGTAAGGGTAGGTAACAACACATCTGCCACACTGATCCTCAACACGGGGCCCCCTCAGGGGGTGCGAGCTCAGTCCCCTCCTGTACTCCCTGTTCACCCATGACTGCATGGCCAGGCACGACTCCAACACCATCATTAAGTTTGCCGACGACACAACAGTGGTAGGCCTGATCACCGACAACGATGAGACAGCCTATAGGGAGGAGGTCAGAGACCTGGCCGTGTGGTGCCAGGATAACAACCTCTCCCTCAACGTGACCAAGACACAGGAGATGATTGTGGACTACAGGAAAAAAAAGAGGACTGAGCACGCCTCCATTGTCATCGACGGGGCTGTATTGGAACAGGTTGAGAGCTTCAAGTTCCTTGGTGTCCACATCACCAACGAACTATCATGGTCCAAACACACCAAGACAGTCGTGAAGAGGGCACGACAAAGCCTATTCCCCCTCAGGAGACTGAAAAGATTCACCATCGAGAGCATCCTGACTGGTTGCATCACCGCCTGGTATGGCAACTGCTTGGCCTCCGACCGCAAGGCACTACAGAGGGTAGTGTGTACGGCCCAGTACATCACTGGGGACAAGCTTCCTGCCATCCAGGACCTCTATACCAGGCGGTGTCAGAGGAAGGCCCTCAAAATTGTCAAAGACTCCAGCCACCCTAGTCTTAGACTGTTCTCTCTGCTACCGCACGGCAAGCGGTACCGGAGTGCCAAGTCTAGGTCCAAAAGACTTCTCAACAGCTTCTACCCCCAAGCCATAAGACTCCTGAACAGCTAAGCATGGCTACCCGGACTATTTGCACTGCCCCCCCACCCCATCTTTTTACGCTGCTGCTACTCTGTTAATTATTTATGCATAGTCACTTTAACTCTACCCACATGTACATATTACTTCAACTACCTCAACTAGCCGGTGCCCCCGCACATTGACTCTGCACCGGTACCCCCCTGTATATAGCCTCCCTACTGTTATTTTATTTTACTTCTGCTCTTTTTTTTCTCAACACTTTTTTGTTGTTGTTTTATTTTACTTTTTTATTTAAAATAAATGCACTGTTGGTTAAGGGCTGTAAGTAAGCATTTCACTGTAATGTCTGCACCTGTTGTATTCGGCGCATGTGGCCAATAAAATTTGATTTGATTTGATCTATAACTGTTCTGTACTTTGTCATGTATTTGTACGTTTTATGTGGACCCCAGGAAGAGTAGCTGCAGCATGTGTAGTAGCTAATGGGGATCCTAATAAATTAAACAAAATATTGAATGGAATTTTTTTGGGGAAATTATATATATACTAATACAATAAAGACATTTTGTTTAACAAGTAATAAAAACAATTCTCAAAAAGGTTGGGGTAAAAATGATTGACACTGCTGTTTTAAATACCTTTCAATACCTCACCTAGCGAGGATAACTGCACTGAGCCTTTTTCTAAAATGTTTTATGAGTTGGAGAACACATTGAGAGCCCACTGAGCACAAACTAATTAAATCAACGTTGTTTCAGCGTAATTTGACAAAGTATTGTGCCATGAAATCTGCATGGAAACTACCTTGGATATGAAGAAAGTAATCAACTGCGGTTTTTGAGGGTGGAATTTCAACCACAGGATTACGTCATCATAGTAACCGATTTTCAACATAGACAAATCTTGCATAAAATATGTAGAATTTGTACCTTTGAAACAACGTCAGATCTTTAACGTTATATCTACTTTCAGAAAAATATCAGCACCTCCTACAGGAGAGTTGATATATCTACAGATATTAATTTGGTGTCCAATCCCATCCCATCCAGGGTCCTAACCAAGCCCTGCTTACTGTAGCTTTGATATTTGTCACTGGCTACTATCTAATGTGCTATCGTGATAATGATTATTGAGAGATCTCTTAATAACTAAATGTATTCACCGTTGCTATTGAAGTCATTCCAAAGGGTAAGTTTAACAGAGCAAATAAAATGTAACTATACTTTGTAAGTCATATATCATCAACAATACTATTTAGGCCTGTACAGTGCATTCGGAAACTATTCAGACCCCTTGACTTTTTACACATTTTGTTACGTTACAGGCTTATTCTAAAATGGATTTTTTTTCCTCATCAATCTACACAATAATAATAATGACAAAGCAAAAACAGGTTTTTAGAAATGTTGCAAATGTATTAAAAACAAAAAACTTTGTTGAAGCACCTTTGGCAGCGATTACAGCCTCAAGTCTTATTGGGTATGACGCTACAAGCTTGGAACACCTGTATTATGGGAGTTTCTCCCATTCAACTCTCTGCAGATCCTCTCAAGCTCTGTCAGGTTGGATGGGGAGCGTCACTACACAGATATTTTCAGGTCTCTCCAGAGATTTTCCATCGGGTTCAGGTCCGGCCTCTGGCTGGGCCAATCAAGGCCATTCAGAGACTTGTCCCAAAGCCACTCCTGCGTTGTCTTGGCTGTGTGCTTAGGGTCGTTGTCCTGTTGAAAGGTGAACCTTTGCCCCAGTCTGAGGTCCTGAGCACTTTGGAAAAGGTTTTCATCAAGGATCTCTCTATACGTTGTTCCATTCATCTTTCCCTCGATCCTGACTAGTCTCCCAGTCCCTGCCACTGAAAAACATCCCCACAGCATGATGCTGCCACCACCATGCTTCACTGTAGGGATGGTGCCAGGATTCCTCCAGACTTGACGCTTGGCATTCAGGCCAAAGAGTTCAATCTTGGTTTCATCAGACCAGAGAATCTTGTTTCTCATGGTCTGACAGTCCTTTAGGTGCCTTTTGGCAATTCCAAACAGGCTGTCATGTGCCTTTTACTGAGGAGTGGCTTCCGTCTGGCCACTCTACCATAAAGGCCTGATTGGTGGAATGCTGCAGAGATGGTTGTCCTTCTGGAAGGTTCTCCCATCTCCACAGAGGAACTCAGGAGCTCTGTCAGAGTGACTGTCGGCTTCTTGGTCACCTCCCTGACCAAGTCCCTTCTCCCCCGATTGCTCAGTTTGGCCGGGTGGCCAGCTCTAGGAAGAGCCTTGGTGGTTCCAAACTTCTTCCATTTAGAATGATGGAGGCCAATGTGTTCTTCGGGACCTTCAATGCTGCAGACATTTTTTGGTACCCTTCCCCAGATCTGTGCCTCGACACAATCCTGTCTTTGAGCTCTACGGACAATTCCTTCAACCTCATGACTTGGTTTTTGCTCTGACTTACACTGTCAACTGTGGGACCTTATATAGACAGGTGTGTGCCTTTCCAAATCATGTCCAATCAATTGAATTGACCACAGGTGGACTCCAATCAAGTTGCAGAAACAAATCAAGGATGATCAATGGAAATAGGATGCACCTGAGCTCAATTTCAAGTCTCATAGCAAAGGGTCTGAATACTTATGTAAATAAGGTATTTTTGTTTTCTATTTTTAATACATTTGCAAAAATGTCTAAAAACCTGTATTCGCTTTGTCATTGTGTTTTACCTCATCACACTTTGGTTGATTTCAAATGTAATCTTCAAGTTAATCATGAATATGTTGGATTTACGTCTCCATCTCAACCACTAATCTAAATTAAAGAATAGTTGTAAATCAAATCAAACCTTATTTAAAGTGCATTTAAAGTTTGATTACATTATTTTTATTCCTATTCTTTAACTTAGATATTTGGTTGAGATGGAGACGTGAATCCAACGTATCAATTATTAATTTGTAGACAAAATGGAAATTGAATTATCTTTGGTTGCCAACGCAACCAGATATCAACATTTGATGGAGCTGTATATTCTGCTTGCATAGTTCCATCTGTGCCACTGGCTTTAATTTCAGTTTGTCTACAAATTAATCATTGATATGTTGGATTTCCGTCCCAACCTAAAATCAAAGTAGAAGAATAGGACTAAATCAAATCAAACTTTAAATGCACTTCACATAAAGTTTGATTTGATTTTGTCCTATTTTTTTACTTAGATTCTTGGTTGAGATGGAGACGTGAATCCAACATACAGTTGAAGTCGGAAGTTTACATACACTTAGGTTGGAGTCATTAAAACTTATTTTTCAACCACTCCACAAATGTCTTGTTAATAAACTATAGTTTTGGCAAGTCGGTTAGGACATCTACTTTGTGCATGACTCAAGTAATTTTTTTTTCCAACAATTGTTTACAGACAGATTATTTCACTTATAATTCACTGTATCACAATTCCAGTGGGTCAGAAGTTTACATATACTAAGTTGACTGTGCCTTTAAAAAGCTTGGAAAATTCCAGAAAATGATGTCATGGCTTTAGAAGCTTCTGATAGGCTAATTGACATCATTTGAGTCAATTGGAGGTGTACCTGTGGATGTATTTCAAGGCCTACCTTCAAACTCAATGCCTCTTTGTTTGTTTAAAGAAATCAGCCAAGACCTCAGAAAATAATTGTAGACCTCCACAAGTCTTGTTAATCCTTGGGAGAAATTTCCAAATGCCTGAAGGTACCACGTTCATCTGTACAAACAATAGTACGCAAGTATAAACACCATGGGACCACGCAGCCGTCACACCGCTCAGGAAGGAGACGCTTTCTGTCTCCTAGAGATGAACGTATTTTGGTGCGAAAAGTGCAAATCAATCCCAGAACAACAGCAAAGGACCTTGTGAAGATGCTGGAGGAAACAGGTACAAAAGTATCTATATCCACAGCAAAACAAGTCTTATATCGACATAACCTGAAAGGCACAGGGATACATTTTCTCTGGCTTACCGTGCCGCTGGGAGAGGACCACACTCACGCCCTCCTCAGGTGCGTCTACCTCCAGGATGAAAGGACAAGATGGATCTGAAGGTGAACCTCTCCTTCAGCCTCTTGAAGGCAGCGTCAGCCTCAGGGTTCCAGGCCTGCTTCTGAGGCCCACCCTTAAGGAGAGAGGTGAGTGGGGCGGCTATGGAGCTGAAGGACCTGATGAAATGACAGTAGAAATTGGCGAAGCCCAGGAAGCTCTGTAGGCCCTTGATGGTGGTGGGGACTGGCCATGACCTGACGGCGTCCGTCTTCGCTCTTTCCAAGGAGATGGCCTGTTGGGGGAATTCGCATTTCTCCCCCTTCACCAACAGGCTGTGTTCCCGGAGGCGGAGTAGAACAGCTCTGACGTCCCTGACGTGCTCCTCGAACGTAGCCGAGTAGATCAGGATATCATCGATGTACACCACCACCTGTCTACTCAGCATGTCTCGTAACACGTCATTGACGAAGGACTGGAACACAGAAGGTGCGTTGGCTAGGCCGTAGGGCATGATGCAGTATTCATAGTGGCCTGAGGTAGTGCTGAATGCCATCTTCCACTCGTCTCCTTCCCGGATTCGGATCAGGTTGTAGGCACTCCTCAGGTCCAACTTGGTAAAGTACCAGGCCCCTCGTAGCTGCTCGATTGCTGACGGACACAGAGGGAGGGGGTACCGGTACTTGGTGGTGACTGCGTTCAGCCCCCTGTAGTCAATGCATGGCCTCAGTCCTCTGTTTTTTGGGGCCATGAAGAAGAAGCTGGCGGAGGCAGGAGAGGTAGAGCGTTTGATGAACCCCTGTTTCAGGGACTCAGCCACATACTTCTCCATGGCCTTAGTCTCCGCCATGGAAAGGGGGTAAACGCCACTCTTCAGGGGGTGTTGTCCCTCCAGCAGGTCAATGACACAGTCCCAGGGCCTGTGAAGATGGAGACACATAGCCTTTGATGAAGAGAAGACATCAGGAGATCTGCATACTCATGTGGAATGTTGGGCTGGAGGGCGGACCCCGCACTCTCCACTGACATCGAACAACAAACCACCGGCAGGCAGGTCTTCCGGCATGAGGTGGACAAGGCTGTGATCCTCTTGGGGATCCAATTGATGGTGGGGTTGTGTAGTCTGAGCCAGGGCAATCCCAAGATGATCCGGTGAAGGGGTGACGTGATGATGTGGAATGACAGCTCCTCGTGGTGCTCCGGTAGTGTGGGAATGGTGATGGTGATGGGGAGAGTGACGTGCGTAATGGTGCCTGATCCAAGTGGTTTATTGTCCAGCGAGGTGACGTGTAGCGGAGAAGGCAGTGGCACAGTGGGAAACCCCCATTCAGAGACCAGCTCCCTATCTATACGGTTCCCTGCTGATCCGGGATCTATCATTGCAGTGGAAATGGAAGAGAAGGAATAACCAGTCATCGTTATGGGAACTAAAAACAATGGTTTTGTGATAGGAGATGACGTAACAGTCACAGAGCGGCTACGGGAGTCATACCGCCTAGACAGGGAGCCACCAGGATATCTGTTGTCCGTGGTGGTGTAGGGGGTGCTGCCCACCTCCATGGGTGAGGACTCTGAGGCAGGGCGGCTTCAACAGCTCAGATGGGGTGAGCGTCGAGTCTCAGGGAGGTGTTGGGAATGCTGTCTGTCTCTCAACATGTCGTCAAGACGGATTGACGTGGCGATGAGGGTATCAAGGTCCATCTCGTCATCCTGACATGCGAGGTCCGTCTTGATGTCCTCCCGTAAGCCTCTCCTGAAGGCCGTGTGCAGAGCACGCTCATTCCAGCTGGAATGACGCGGGCCCCTCTCCCTGTTGTAGCTGGAGGAGACGCTGACTCCCGTCCTTTCCCTCCGTGGGATGATCAAACACCTCCCTGAACCGAGCGAGGTAGGTGGAGTAGGGAAGCGCCACGGCCTCACCTCTTTCCCAGACTGCCGTGGCCCAATCCAGGGCCTTACCTTTAAGTAGTGAAATCACCAGTGCTATCCTGGCTTGGTCAGATGGATATGCCCCAGGCAGACGCGCCAGATAAAGCAAAACCTGTAGCATGAAGCCGCTAAATTTAGTAATTTTACCCTCATAGCGCTCCGGTAGGGCGAGGGTTCCCTCAGAAGTGGGTGATAGCATGGGAACAGGTGGATTGGGGGCACTCGCCGCTCCCTGAGGTGGAACCGGAGCGCTGGACAGATTATGCAGAGTTTGGAGCACTTCCTGCATGGTGGCGTTCAACTGGGCAAGCTGCTGGTGCTGGTCGAGGCACTGGGAAACTCCTGATGCATCCATTTTCGTGTGTGGTGTGTAATTCTGTGACGAGTACTGAGTATACGTAGAGGCAGGACGCAAACGCAGGAATTAACAAGGTAAAGGTTTACTTAACAATGAGAAAGAGAATAACAAAGAGCGCGTAAACGACACGACGCTAACAATTACACACAACAATGACTGAACAGTCCAGGGTTATGTAGTGGTGGTGATGAGATGACGAGGTGCAGGTGCGCTGGAGGTGATTACGGTGCGTTGGGTTTCCAATCCTGTGTTTGCCGAGGTGGTGCGCTCAGACCGGTGGCTCAGTAGACCACCGGCGAATCAGAGCGCCGGAGGGGAGCAACGGGAGGAGACGTGACACAAACTGTCGTCTATACCAACAGTTATACAGGCAAACTGTAGGCTATACCAACAGTTATACAGGCAAACTGTAGTCTATACCAACAGTTAAACAGGCAAACTGTAGTCTATACCAACAGTTACACTGGCAAACTGTAGTCTATACCAACAGTTATACAGGCAAACTGTAGTCTATACCAACAGTTATACAGGAAAACTGTAGTTTATACCAACAGTTATACAGGCAAACTGTAGTCTATACCAACAGTTATACAGGCAAACTGTAGTCTATACCAACAGTTATACAGGAAAACTGTAGTCTATACCAACAGTTATACAGGCAAACTGTAGTCTATACCAACAGTTAAACAGGCAAACTGTAGTCTATACCCACAGTTATATAGGCAAACTGTAGTCTATACCAACAGTTATACAGGCAAACTGTAGTCTATATGAAGAGTTATACAGGCAAACTGTAGTCTATACCAACAGTTATACAGGCAAACTGTAGTCTATACCAACAGTTATACAGGCAAACTGTAGTCTATACCAACAGTTATACAGGCAAACTGTAGTCTATATGAAGAGTTATACAGGCAAACTGTAGTCTATACCAACAGTTATACAGGCAAACTGTAGTCTATACCCACAGTTATATAGGCAAACTGTAGTCTATACCAACAGTTAAACAGGCAAACTGTAGTCTATATGAAGAGTTATACAGGCAAACTGTAGTCTATACCAACAGTTAAACAGGCAAACTGTAGTCTATACCAACAGTTAAACAGGCAAACTGTAGTCTATACCAACAGTTAAACAGGCAAACTGTAGTCTATACCAACAGTTATACAGGCAAACTGTAGTCTATACCAACAGTTATACAGGCAAACTGTAGTCTATATGAAGAGTTATACAGGCAAACTGTAGTCTATACCAACAGTTATACAGGCAAACTGTAGTCTATACCCACAGATATACAGGCAAACTGTAGTCTATACCAACAGTTAAACAGGCAAACTGTAGTCTATACCAACAGTTATACAGGCAAACTGTAGTCTATACCAACAGTTATACAGGCAAACTGTAGTCTATACCAACAGTTATACAGGCAAACTATAGTCTATACCAACAGTTATATAGGCAAACTGTAGTCTATACCAACAGTTATACAGGCAAACTGTAGTCTATACCAACAGTTATACAGGCAAACTATAGTCTATACCAACAGTTATACAGGCAAACTGTAGTCTATACCAACAGTTATACAGGCAAACTGTAGTCTATACCAACAGTTATACAGGCAAACTGTAGTCTACACCAACAGTTATACAGGCAAACTGAAGTGTATACCAACAGTTATACAGGCAAACTGTAGTCTATACCAACAGTTATACAGGCAAACTGTAGTCTATACCAACAGTTATACAGGCAAACTGACGTGTATACCAACAGTTATACAGGCAAACTGAAGTGTATACCAACAGTTATACAGGCAAACTGTAGTCTATACCAACAGTTATACAGGCAAACTGTAGTCTATACCAACAGTTATACAGGCAAACTGTAGTCTATACCCACAGTTATACAGGCAAACTGTAGTCTATACCAATAGTTATACAGGCAAACTGTAGTCTATACCAACAGTTATACAGGCAAACTGTAGTCTATACCACACAGGCAATGGCATCTAGGATTTAACAACAGCAACCCTCCGGTTGCCAGCTCACTTTTTCAAACAGGCAATATGCCACGCTAATATGCATTACCATTTTCATTACCATTTCTCTTGACAGTGGAAGAACTGCTCTAGTGCGCTGCATGAAACAGCAACCTGGACTGAGGGGTAGACGTAACACAGTAAACGTAAAGCTGTAACACTGTAATTAGTATGATATGTTATGTTTCGTATGGTGTGTATTAATTTGTGGATGTACATCATCCATTTCATATGATATGTTACGAATTACAATTCATATGATGTTACAAATTGCAATTCGTACAATATATGTTATGAATTGCAACTCGTACAATATGTAACGAATTTCCCAAACGTATAATATGTTACGACCAGTTTTTCTGGATGGTTTACCATTACTAGCGGAAAAACACTACCAAGCAGCAACGGTAGCGGGTACTCGTCCCGAAGTCGAAAATGGAGCTGTAACGTCAAACTGCATGAGCAACATTTAGGACACAGCGTTCAGACAAAATGGGGCCCATTTTCCAGACACAGATTACACCTAGTCATGGACTGAAAAGCACTTGGAGATTCTTCATTGAGCTTTTTAGTCCCATGGCAAGGCTTAAACCAACCCTTTTGTCATTGTAGAGGACAAACTGCCAAAGGTGTCCACTATCGTCAGACCACTATCGTCATTCCCTACTAGACATTCTCTCAGAGGCATCCCGTGGTGAGTGCTGTTGTTTTTCTCCCCACGCCACATCCTTCAGATCCATAATCTCCCTCAAAGTAGTTGTGGTCTCTGGTTGTTCACCCCATTTCCGTTTCAACTGTCAGTGACGTCAGAACCAGATGCCGCCAACTTCTCAACCCTGTCCAATTCTGTCTCTGTGTAAAATGTGGAATTTTTGAATTCTCATTGGTTGTATTTTGACTTTTTTTTGGAAGAGGACATTTTTTAACACAGCATTGTTGACCAAAGTGGACTCCTCGGAAACATTGGCATCAGTTCAAAAGGCATTTGTCTCACTCCTCCTTGTGAAAAGAAACCCAAACATTTCTTCCACTGTGCCACGGACACGTATCCCACCACAGCTCTACATTCAACATGGTATCATTCGATTATTTTGACATGCATGTTTATAATGTTCCACGCCTACCTATTAATGTGTATCTATTGATATAAGGTTTCTGCTCTATCAATTAAACCTCGCTGACGTCTCCTGGGAAACTATGTCTGTCTCTATTTAATCTTAAATCGGTAGCATTTTCCAAATAAAAAGAACCTATCATTTTAATCAGTGATCTGCCTCACGTCCATTACAAGTCTTGTTTGTTTGACGGAAGAAAAGATCCACTGAAATGTTTGATAAATATTTAAAGTATAGAGTAGTTTGCTTTTAATGTCATAATAAACTTCTACTTCATCCAAATCACTTCTCCTGAAAGCAGTTCCAAAATGCTTTCAGGGGTTTGGAGACAGAATTGGGGATATTTAGCTGATCTTTGACAGAACATTTCCTGCTAGCTGCAGCTGGAGTTGACTACTCAGTGGTCCGGTCAGTGGTCAAACACATTTCCAGAATAGTGTTCACTCTTATTGCAATTGAACCCTTTAAAAAATTTTTTTACCACTACCTTGAACTCTCGCAGAACCTAATGCTGCATTCACAACCAAGTGGGAGGTGGTATTTACCACATACGACTGGGAAAAAATCCAGTTGAACGGCCCTCCGACTGGTAATTACTGGTGGGAAATGTGTTTTTATCAACCCTTATCTCCAACTTTTACCACATGCTGAACTCTGATGTCACATATTAAGGAAATGACCTCGATAACAGCAGCTCCAGCCCTTTACACTTGAAGCCGTATACTGGTTTGAAAATGGCAGATTTGGTGATAAGCGCCTAAATTGGACCGCAGCGGCTGTACAATAAAGATGCTATACGTGACGTCAGAGCTCTGGCTCTGTGCTTCACAGCTCTGTCTGGGTTTTTGACTGACAGACGTTCTGAACATGAGCAATGCACTCGACAAAAAGTTGCCCCCCATCCCTCATGCTAAATTGGGCAACTTTTTTGCATTTTCTTTGTTGTCTGAGTGAGGGGAAATAATGTACATTTAGAGGACTCAATGTATTTTGAAAGATAAGACGTTGAGGATTATAATAAATACCGCTTTTGATGTCATAGAAGCAAGGAAAACACCCGTGAGTCCAAATCATAAAACTCATGTCATGTACAGCGTCAACATTTACTATGTTTACGTTTACGTCATTTAGCAGACGCTCTTATCCAGAGCGACTTACAGTTAGTGAGTGCATACATTCTTTTTTTAATTTTTCATACTGGCCCCCCCGTGGGAATCAAACCCACAACCCTTGCGTTGCAAACGCCATGCTCTACCAACTGAGCTACATCCCTGCCGGACATTCCCTCCCCTACCCTGGACGACGCTGGGCCAATTGTGCGCCGCCCCATGGGGTCTCCCGGTCGCGGCCGGCTACGACAGAGCCTGGATGTTTGATGTACATGTCGTCATGCCCGGGCATGTCGTCATGCCCGGGGTTGTTCTGAACAGAATGAGCCTGTGTTTGTTTGTTGTGAAGAAAATTCGCTGTGGAACATGCAACTGAATGCACGCATGACTCCATGCCGATATGTTTCTCTGAATTACCTTGTGAAAGCCCAACACTGTAAGATTGTATTTTATAATTTAGCTAGTCATGTTGGCAATAGAATAAGCTTCAAATCATGCCCACCTGACCCAGATTGGGATTTAAAATGGACTGTTTTTGGATTGCGTAAACAGTCATTATGTGATGGTGGGGATGCAGGGTTGTGTTCCAAACTAAACAACTACAAGTCTGCTTGCTCTAGTTGTCATAGGGTGCTGAAGGTGGGTGTGGTGTATGAATCAGGCGCAGGACGCAGAGGCTCAGTCCAAAGGCTTTAGTGCAATATACACACAAAACAAAAGCACAATAAGCCTGAAGGCGAATACAAAGGCGCACACAGGCGACAAAATAAACGGCGCACAAAACATGTGCAAAGTAACCACTCCAAAATACTGGAGGGAAATAGTAGCTCCAACACGTAACAGAAGCGCAATCACACACAAACACAGACACACACAACGAGAACTAAATGGAACACTAACGAGGACTAACTAGACACAGGTGTACAACATTAAGACCAAACCAAACGAACATGAAACATAGATCGGTGGCAGCTAGTACTCCGGGGACGACGACCGCCGAAGCCTGCCCGAACCAGGAGGAGGAGCAGCTTCGCCGAAACCGTGACAGTACCCCCCCTTGGCGCGCGGCTCCAGCCGTGCGCCGACCCCGGCCTCGGGGACGACCAGGAGGACGCGGAGCAGGGCGCGCGGGATGGTCCCGGTGGAACTCCGACAGGAGAGATGGGTCTAGGATGTCCCTCCGCGGCACCCAGCACTGCTCCTCCGGGCCGTACCCCTCCCACTCCACGAGATACTGGAGACCCCCATCCGGCGTCTGGAGTCCAAGATGGACCGAACGGTGTACGCCGGGAGCCCCCTCGATGTCCAATGGGGGGTGGAGGAGTCTCTCCTATCTCATTGTCCTGGAGTGGACCAGCTACCACCGGCCTGAGAAGAGACACATGGAACGAGGGGTTAATATTCTTATATTCAACAGGTAGATGTAACTTATAACACACCTCGTTCAATCTTCTCAGGACTTTAAAGGGCCCCCACAAACCGCCCGACCCAGCTTCCGGCAGGGCAGGCGGAGGGGTAGGTTTCTGGTAGAGAGCCAGACTCGATCTCCGGGTGCGTACACCGGCCCCTCACTGCGGTGGAGATCGGCGCTCGCCTTGTGACGACGGGACGGCCCGCTGCAGGTGGACGTGGGCAGCGTTCACGTCTCTTCCGAGCGCCTCATCCAATCATCCACAGCAGGGGGCCTCGATCTGGCTCCGCTGCCACGGTGCCAGAACCGGCTTAACCTAATACACATTGGAAAGGGGTTAGGTTGGTAGAGGAGTGGCGGAGAGAATTCTGGGCCATCTCGGCCCAGGGGAATGTAACGCGCCCACTCCTCAGGCCGGTCCTGGCAATACGACCTCAGAAACCTACCCACATCCTGGTTGACACGTTCTACCTGCCCGTTACTCTCCGGGTGGTACCCGAGGTAAGGCTAACCGAGACCCCCAAACGCTCCATAAACGCTCTCCACACCCGGGAGGTAAACTGGGGGCCTCGATCAGACACTATATCCTCGGGGACCCGTAATGCCGGAAGACGTGGGTAAATAGGGCCTCAGCAGTCTGTAGGGGCAGTAGGAAGACCCCGACATAGGGAGAAGACGACAGGCCTTAGAGAACCGGTCCACAACGACCAGGATGGTGGTATTCCCCTGAGAGAGGGGAAGGTCTGTTACAAAATCCCCCGAGAGGTGGGACCATGGTCATTGTGGAACGGGTAGGGGCTGTAACTTACCCCTGGGCAGATGTCGGGGCGCCTTACACTGGGCGCACACCGAGCAGGAGGAGACATAAACCCTCACATCCCTAGCCAAAGTGGGCCACCAGTATTTAGTGCTAAGGCAATGCACTGTCCGGCCGATACCGGATGTCCAGAGGAGGGTGACGTGTGAGCCCAGTAAATGAGTCGATCCCGAATCTCGAGCGGAACGTACCTCCGACCCTCAGGACACTGTGGAGGGCTGGGGTCGATGCGCACGCTTCGCTCGATCTCGGCATCGACCTCCCACACCACCGGTGCCACAAGGAAAGACTCCGGTAGTATGGGAGTGGGCTCAACGGACCTCTCCTCCGTGTCATACCGCCGGGACAGCGCATCTGCCTTACCATTCTGGGACCCAGGGATGTACGTGATTTTAAATACGAACCTGGTGAGAAACATACTCCATCGAGCCTGGCGAGGGTTCAGTCTCCTCGCTGCCCGGATGTACTCCAGGTTCCGATGGTCAGTCAAAATGAGGAAAGGGTGTTGAGCCCCCTCAAGCCAATGCCTCCACACCTTAAGGGCTTGAACTACAGCTAACAGCTCCCTGTCCCCAACGTCATAGTTACGCTCCGCCGGGCTGAGCTTCTTAGAGTAAAAGCACAGGGGCGGAGTTTGGGTGGCGTGCCGGACCGTTGAGAGAGAACGGCCCCTATACCAGCCTCAGACGCGTCTACCTCAACCTGAAAGGGTATCGCGGGATCCGGATGCGCCAGCACCGGAGCCGGCGAAACAGGTCCTTCAGTCTCCTAAAGGCCCTGTCCGCATCGGCTGACCACTGCAGTCGCACCGACCCCCCCTTCAGAAGGGACGTGATGGAGCTGCCACCTGTCCAAAACCCGGATAAACCTCCGGTAGTAATTCGCAAAGCCCAAAAACTGCTGCACCTCTTTTACAGTAGTTGGGGTTTGCCAATTACGCACAGCGGACACACGATCCACCTCCATTCTCACCCCTGACGCGGACAACCGATAACCCAAAAAGGAGACCGACTCCTGGAAAAACAGACATTTCTCTGCCTTGACATATAGGTTGTGTTCCAACAGCCTCCTCAATACACGACGCACCAGGGTTATATGCTCGGCTCGGGTAGAGGAGTACACCAGAATGTCATCAATGTACACGACCACCCCTTGTCCCTGCATATCCCGGAAAATCTCATCTACGAAGGATTGGAAGACTGATGGAGCATTCATCAACCCATATGGCATGACGAGATATTCGAAATGACCTGACGTGGTACTAAACGCTGTCTTCCATTCGTCACTCTCCTAATGCGCACCAAGTTATACGCGCTCCTGAGATCCAGTTTTGTGAAAAACCGCGCTCCATGCAATGACTCCGTCATGGTCGCAATCAGAGAGTGGATAACTGTATTTCACAGTAATCTGATTGAGACCACGGTAATCAATGCCTGGCGCAACCCTCCATCTTTCTTTTTCACAAAAAAGAAGCTCGAGGAGGCGGGAGAAGTGGAGGGGCCGAATGTATCCCTGTCTCAAAGATTCGGCTATGTAAGTCTCCATAGCTTTTCTCTCCTCTTGAGACAAAGGATACACATGGCTCCGTGGGAGCGCTGCTCCTGCCTGGAGATCAATCGCACAATCCCCCTGTCAATGAGGAGGCAACTGCGTCGCCCTAGTTTTGCTAAACACGAGAGCTAAATCCCCATATTCAGGCGGAATGTGCAGTGTGGGCACTTGGTTTGGACTCTCCACCGAAGTCACCCCCACGGAAACACCCAGACATCGCCCCTCGCACTGAGCAGACCACCCATCGAGAGCCCTCTGTTGCCACGAAATAGCAGGGTTGTGGGTGCTTAACCAGGGAATCCCCAGCACCACTGGGTACGCAGGGAGAGTCGATCAGATACAGCTGTATAGTCTCCTCATGACCCCCTGCGCACACATCCAAGTGGCGCTGTGATCTCCCCTGATCAACCCCGACCCCAACGGGCGGCTATCTAAGGCATGAACGGGGAAAAGGTTTGTCCCAACAGGTAGGAGAGGGATCCCCTAACTCAAAACAAAACTTCCGATCAACAAAATTCCCAGCTGCGCCTGAATCTACGAGCGCCTTATGCTGGGAATGAGGTGCAACCTGTGGAAAACAAACAGGTATACAAAAGTGCGCAACAGAAAGCTCTGGGTAAGTGGGACGTCTACTCACCTGGGAGGCCCCCCCAGTGCGTGGCCTGTTGTCTTCTCCCCCGGAGAACCCTCCCCAGCACCTGGCCGCAGTGTGCCCTCCACGACCGCACTTGGTGCAGGAGACAGGCCCCCTCGGGCTCCTCCTACTCCGTTCTCTTGCGCCGGCACCCCCGAGCTCCATAGGGCTCGGCTCGGAGGCGCCGGAGGGCAGAATGGACGGACTCCCCTCGGGACGTCCACGGGTGGCCAGCAGGGTGTCCAGACGGATGGACATATCGACCAACTGGTCGAAGGTAAGATGGGTATCCCTGCAGGCCAACTCCCGTTGAACGTCCTCTCGTAGGTTACATCGAAAATGGTGCGATGAGAGCCCGTTCATTCCACCCTGCATCCGCCGCTAGAGTCCGGTACTCTAGAGCGACGCCTGCGCGCTCCTCCTCCCCCTGTCTCAAATGGACTAGGGACGCTCCCCGCCGCTTTGCCCTCAGGTGGATGGTCGAACACGGCCTTGAAGCGGCGGGAGAACTCTGCGTAGGTAATGGTGTTGGCGTCCATTCTCCTCCACTCGGCGTTAGCCCACTCCAACGCCTTGCCCGTGAGACAGGAGATGAGGGCGGAAACGCTCTCGTGTCCCGAGGGCACCGGGTGTACAGTGGCCAGGTAGAGCTCCACCTGCAGGAGGAACCCCTGACACCCGGCAGCTGTTCCGTCATACGCCCTCGGGAGCGAGAGCCGAATCCCCCTGGGTTCGAACCTAGGACTGGTGGACCGACCGATGGGGTGGGCAGGGTAGGTGGAGGTGTGGGTACCCGGCTGGCCTCCCATCGGTGCAAGGTGTAGATTACCTCCTGTAGAGCGGTCTCCAGTTGTCTAATCTGGCCATCTTGCCCACGGATATGCTCCTCGAGCGACACAGGCGTCTCTGCCGATCCTGCTGATTCCATTTTGGTGTGTGATTCTGTCATAGGGTGCTGAAGGTGGGTGTGGTGTATGAATCAGGCGCAGGACGCAGAGGCTCAGTCCAAAGGCTTTAGTGCAATATACACACAAAACAAAAGCACAATAAGCCTGAAGGCGAATACAAAGGCGCACACAGGCGACAAAATAAACGGCGCACAAAACATGTGCAAAGTAACCACTCCAAAATACTGGAGGGAAATAGTAGCTCCAACACGTAACAGAAGCGCAATCACACACAAACACAGACACACACAACGAGAACTAAATAGAACACTAACGAGGACTAACTAGACACAGGTGTACAACATTAAGACCAAACCAAACGAACATGAAACATAGATCGGTGGCAGCTAGTACTCCGGGGACGACGACCGCCGAAGCCTGCCCGAACCAGGAGGAGGAGCAGCCTCGGCCGAAACCGTGACACTAGTTCCTCAACGCCACAACTAGGAGAGCTTAAAAAAACACTGTATAGTTGAAGACTCTTCTTTGAGTCATAAAAGTGCATTGAAATTGATTAGGAACTGTGCACACTTTGGAGAGGTGTGTGGCCACTTTGAGACATCAGTAATTATTTTCACTCAAACCCTTGTAATTTGTATGTCTTATGTTGCACCTACCCCACATCTTCCAGGAATAGTCTTATCATGCTACTGAATGTATCTAGAATATTTTAGTGGCCTCCCGAGTGGCGCAGTGGTCTAAGGCACTGCATCGCTGTGCCACTAGTAGATGCTGTTTCGAATCCCGGCTTTGTCGTAGCCGGCCGTGACCGAGAGACCCATGGGGCGGCGCACAAGTCGTCCAGGGTAGGGGAGGGAATGGCCGGCAGGGATGTAGCTCAGTTGGTAGAGCATGGCGTTTGCAATGCCAGGGTTGTGGGTTTGATTCCCATGGGGGGCCAGTATGAAAAAAATAAATTAATGTATGCACTCACTAACTGTAAGTCGCTCGTCTGCTAAATGGCTCAAATGCTGCGAAAAGTAATGTAAATGTAAAATCAACAGTGTAATGTTTGGATTGAGTCAGGTGAACTGTTATGTACTCACCTTCGGTCTAATAATTTTCCCATTATCTCCAAACTGTTCAAAAACATTATTTGGGTATGAGTTAACAGAATATGAACTTTTAAACGTGAGATTTTCACTAGACAGTTACTTTTAAATGACCCACTAATCCACCTCTTCTCATAACCTTAACCCTAACTCTTACTCTTCAAATTGCTCAGTGACCACTAAGCGGATCCTTCTTTTGATCAAACCCTGATATAGCCTGTCTGAAACGTTTTTTCCTTAGTATGCAGTACAGGGAAAATGGTGCTGAAATAGTGTGTTTTATATCTGAAATTGCCTGCCTTATCTCTGAGAAAACAGCAGTTGCTGCTAATGGAGATAGTTCTGATTACAAAATGGAAACATTAATTGCAGTAATTTTTGGGACCCAAATCTTTACCAAGCCCATTTGAGCAGTACTGACGTAGAACATTCTAACATTGTAACAGTAACTTTGGAGTGCAGGTTTTGCAAACCGTCAAGTCAAATTATGTATGAAAAAGCATTAACAGAATATTCATAGATGCTAAACAAAACAGCTAAAATATACATTTTATTTCATGAAATGTTTAAGTACACACAGGCATTGTTCTGTTACACATACCCTCTGAGTCACGTTTTCTTCAGGGCCTAGTAACATTTGTTTTAGTCTTGTTTTAGAGCCCAGACATAGTGCGCTATTCATCACGGAAGCCTACAAGACATACAGTTGAAGTCGGAAGTTTACATACACTTTAGCCAAATACATTTATAATCCTAGTAAATATTCCCTGTCTTAGGTCAGTTAGGATCACCACTTTATTTTATGAATGTGAAATGTCAGAATAATAGCAGAGAGAATGATTTATTTTCTGCTTTTATTTCTTTCATCACATTCCCAGTGGGTCAGAAGTTTACATACACATTTACATTTACATTTTAGTCATTTAGCAGACGCTCTTATCCAGAACGACTTACAGTTAGTGAGTGCATACATTTTTTAATACACTCAATTAGTATTTGGTAGCACTGCCTTTAAATTGTTTAACTTGGGTCAAACGTTTCGGGTAGCCTTCCACAAGCTTCCCACAATAAGTTGGGTGAATTTTGGCCCATTCCTCCTGACAGAGCTGGTGTAACTGAGTCAGGTTTGTAGGCCTCCTTGCTCGTAAACGCTTTTTCAGTTCTGCCCACAAATGTTCTATAGGATTGAGGTCAGGGCTTTGTGATGGCCACTCCAATACCTTGACTTTGTTGTCCTTAAGCCATTTTGCCACAACTTTGGAAGTCTGCTTTGGGTCATTGTCCATTTGGAAGACCCGTTTGCGACCAAGCTTTAACTTCCGGACTGATGTCTTGAGATGTTGCTTCAATATATCCACACAATTTTCCTTCCTCATGATGCCATCTATTTTGTGAAGTGCACCATTCCCTCCTGCAGCAAAGCACCCCCACAGCATGATGCTGCCACCCCCGTGCTTCACAGTTGGGATGGTGTTCTTTGGCTTGCAAGTGTCCCCCTTTTTCCTCCAAAATATAACGATGGTCATTATTGCCAAACAGTTATATTTTTGTTTAATCAGACCAGAGGACATTTATCCAAAAAGTACAATCTTTGTCCCCATGTGCTGTTGCAAACCGTAGCCTGGCTTTTTTATGGCGGATTTGGAGCAGTGGCTTCTTCCTTGCTGAGCGACCTTTCAGATTATGTCGATATAGGACTCGTTTTACTGTGGATATAGATACTTTTGTACCTGTTTCCTCCAGCATCTTCACAAGGTCCTTTGCTGTTGTTCTGGGATTGAGTTGCACTTTTGCACCAAAGTATGTTAATCTCTAGGAGACAGAACACATCTCCTTCCTGAGCGGTGTGACGGCTGCGTGGTCCCATGGTGTTTATACTTTCGTACTATTGTTTGTACAGATGAACGTGGTACCTTCAGGCGTTTGGAAATTGCTCTCAAGGATGAACCAGACTTGGCTGATTTCTTTTGATTTTCCCATGATGTCAAGCAAAGAGGTACTGAGTTTGAAGGTTGGCCTTGAAATACATCCTCAGGTACACCTCCAATTGACTCTAATGATGTCAATTAGCCTATCAGAAGCTTCTAAAGCCATGACATCATTTTCTGGAATTTTCCAAGCTGTTTAAAGGCACAGTCAACTTAGTGTATGTAAACTTCTGACCCACTGGAATTGTGATACAGTGAATTATAAGTGAAATAATCTGTCTATAAACAATTGTTGGAAAAATTACTTGTGTCATGCACAAAGTAGATGTCCTAACCAACCTGCCAACACTATAGTTTGTTAACAAGACATTTGTGGAGTGGTTGAAAAACAAGTTTTATTGACTCCAACCTGAGTGTATGTAAACTTCCGACTTCAACTGTATATGGTTCTATGTAGAACCCTTCATGTAATAATCCATGGTGAGGAACTAGGGTTAGGCTATGTCTAGAATGGCACCCTATTCCCTGGTCACCCTGATCAAAAGCAGTGCGCTAAATAGTGAATAGGGTGCCATTTGGGACGGATCCATTCTAGCCTTTTAATGCATCTCTTTTGGTAGGAAAAGCTGAATCAAATGACATCCCTCGCTGGGTACTGATCTCTGAAATGATATACAGTTCTCCTGTTGATTGCAGACACACGGACACACACACACACACACGGACACACATACACACACACACCCTCGCACACACTAATTCACACTCACAAACGCAAACACACGCAAACACACACACAATTGCAATGGAAATTCTTTGCAGCTGTACGTTCTGCTATTGCAGGCAAGGTAAAAGTGTTGCCATGCAAACACGAGTATCCAGCCTGTACTCCCTGTTCACCGCCACGCATAACACCACCATCAAGATTGCTGACGACACGACGGTGGTAGGCCTGATCACCGGCGATGATGAGACAGCCTACAGAGAGTTCAGAGACCTGGCAGTGTGGTGCCAGGACAACAACCCCTCCCTCAACGTCAGCAAGACAAAGGAGCTGATCGTGGACTAAAGTAAACGTGGGAGGGGGCGAGCACGGCCCCATCCACATCGATGGGGCTGTAGTGGAGCGGGTCGAGATCGTCAAGTTCCTCGGGGGAGGGGGCGAGCACGGCCCCATCACTAAGGACTTAAAATGGTCCAGTTGTGAAGAAGGTGCGACAGCGCCTCTTCCCCCTCAGGAGGTTGAAAAGATTTGGCATGGGCCCTCAAATCCACAAAAAGTTAAACAGCTGCACCATTGAGAGCTTCTTGACTGGCTGCATCAATGCTTGGTAAGGCAACTGCACCGCCCTCGATCTCATGACTGTTCTCTCTGCTTCCGCACAGCAAGCGATACCGGAGCAACAAGTCTGGGACCAAAAGGCACCTGAACAGCTTCTTTCTCCATGCCATTAGACTGCTAAATAGCTAACAAAATGGCTGCACGGTCTATCTGAGTTGACCCTGTTGTTGTTTTATTTTTTTTCCACTGACTGTATGCACACTCACAGGACTCTACACACACACTGACACTCCAACACTTCAACACACACACACACACACACACACACACACACACACACACACACACACACACACTCCAACACTCCAACAAACACACTTGATTTGCTCACACACACATAACACACTCACATACAGTCATCATATAGACTGCTGCTACTCTGTTGATCATATATCCTGATGCCTAGTCACCTTACCCCTATACATATCTACCCCTACCACTCCAGTATCCCTGCACATTGTAAATATGGTATTGGCACTGACCATTTAACTGACCCTGTATCTTAGTCTCTCGTGTTATTCCTATTTCCATTTCTTGTGTGTTTTTGTTCTACTTTACTTTATTTTATATACTACCGATATTGATTACTACCGA